>NW_027397199.1:333088-467475 GCF_003265705.2 Callorhinus ursinus | reverse complement strand
GGTGAGGCGAGGAGCGTGCGCGCGCGCTGTGATCGCGGCGGTGCCGGTCTCCCGCCCCCACCCCGGTCCGCAGGCGCTGAGAGGCGGCCCCATCTGCTCCGCCGCCGAGTCGCCGGCCGCGTGTCCTCAGTGCGCGGAAACCAGAGCGAACGCAGGAGGGCCGCGCCGCTGGGTGGTGGCCTGCGGAGGGCCGCCGCGGCTGCACGCCAGGAGCTCCGCACAGGGCAGGCCCGCCCGCCGCCCGCCCCGCCGCCCCTCACCGGCTGGTCTCGCCGTCCGGCCCCGGCTCCGCGCGCCGCCGCCCGGTGTTCCGCAGAACCATCGCGCCGCGCCCAGGCCGCCGCCGCTCTCCGGGAGAAACTTGGCGCGCTCCCACCAACTCTCGCGAGAGGAGAGAGCGGAGGCGCCCGCCGCCCAATCGGGAGGCTCGCCGCGCCCCGCCCCACCGAGCCCCTATTGCCGCGGGCGCCGGAGGGGAGGTGGCCCGGGAGGGACTCGGGCAAAAGTGTGCGGACGCGCGGGCCGCGCACGGCGGGGTCCGTCCGGGGCCGCGCTGCGGGCCGCGGCGGGGCGGGAAATGGGAGGCCATCCCCGAGCCCGGCGGGCGTGAGGCGGGGTCGGGGGCGCGCGCGGGCGCGGTGCCGCGGAGGCGATGGCGCCGGCGGCGTCGAAGCTGCGGGCCGGGGCCGGGGCCGGGCTCGGGGCGCTGCCGCAGCGGGCGCTCGCCCAGTACCTGCGCCTCCTGCGGCTCTACCCGGTGCTCACCAAGGCGGCCACCAGGTCGGCGCGGAGGGGTCGGGCCCGGGCGGGGGGCGGCCCGGAGCTCGGCCGGCCTCGGGGACGCAGCCCCGTCGACGCGTTCTGCGCGGGGATTTGAGTGCGAAAGGCAGGGTGCCGCGGGCCAGACGACCCCCCGCGCCTTGCGCCAGCCGGAGAGCGCGGCGTGGGCGGCTTTGTGCGTTCGGTGCTGACAGGTCGTTGCCAGGGAGCCAGACCAAAGCAATGCACCGCCCGCGGGCGTCGGGCCCCCTTCCCTGGAGGCCCTCTCCCGAAGGTGCGTGGGTTCGGGCCGGAGGTCCACGGCCGGCCCACCTCCCTCTGGCGGCCGCAGCGACGGCCCGTTGGCGCCTGCGCTCGTTCCGAGTTGGGGGCGTTCGGGTCCGTGCCTCGAGCGGCACCCGCGGCCGGGGCGGGGCGGCGCGTGTTTGCTCTCTTTGTCGTAGCAGCTTTGCATTTGGGGGAAAGGGGACAAAAGGCCCCTCTGCCCGGGTCTGCTGGTCCGTTGCACCCTTTGATTTGGGGTCCTAAACTTTTTATGAGACGTCGTTCTCCCTCGTTAGCTTTAATCAGTTAATTTTATAAGTTCATCCCGTCTTACTAAGTGCAGCCTTTCATAAATACGCACAGCATGCTTCCGGGGAGTGAAGCACCAGCATTAAGATGGGAAGGGAAGGTCCCTACCTCAGTGGGCTTTCTATTCTAGTGAGAAACTAGACAAAAAGCGAGATAAACAGGGAGGTCAGGGAGGTGTTCTCTGAGGAGGTGACGTTGGAACAGAGACCTGAAGGAGGGAAAGCAAAAGCTCTCTGGGCAGAGGGTACCCAGTGCAAAGGTCCTGAGGGAGGAGCAAGCTAACAGTGGAGCAGTGGAAAGAAGGTCTGTGTTGCAGCAGAAAATGAACAGTGAGGAAGGGACCAGATGAGAAGGAGGTGGCCAAGGATCAGATCAAGAAGGTCCTTATCAGCCATACAAAGAATTTTGGACTTTTTAGCACACAGAGCTTATCAGAAGGTAACTATAGACCAAAGCTTGGAGCACCTGGGCCCATCTCCACCTTTCTACTGAAATTTATATTGTAATTGTAGGTTTACATGCGGTTGTAAGAAATAATACAGGGCGATCCCTTGTACACTTTGCCCAGTCCCCCCCACCGGTAACGTTTCGTAAGCCTGTAGTGCATACCTCACCCAGGACACTGGCAGGCGCAGTCCACAGACCAGGGGTGTGTGTGTGTCTGTCCGTCTGTGTGTGAAGTCCTACTGTCTCCACCTTTTGATGTAGGAACCTTATACCAGGGCTGCTTTAGAAAGGACTCATTTCTCCCCATCCCACGCTGCTCTCCGCACAGCCGTGCCGATTACATACAGGAACGGGCCACCCTCCTGCTGCTTTCTCCTGTTCTCTGATTACCTCTCTGTCCACAGTGGCGTTTTGTCGGCACTTGGGAACTTCCTGGCCCAGTTGATTGTGAAGAAGCGAGAAAAAGAAAACTCCCAAAAGCTAGATGTCATTGGGCCTCTCAGATATGCCATTTACGGGTGAGTTCGTTAAGGGGCTGGTCTACCCAGTAGCAGACTGATTGCAACAAAGCGAGGGGATAAGACCAAGTTTCTGAAATAATCTAATTTGGAGGAATAATTTTTTTTTTTTAAGATTTATTTGACAGAGACAGCGAGAGCGGGAACACAAGCAGGGGGAGTGGGAGAAGAAGCAGGCTTCCCGTGGAGCAGGGAGCCCGACGAGGGGCTCGATCCCAGGAGCCTGGGATCATGACCTGAGCCAAAGGCAGACGCTCAACGACTGAGCCACCCAGGCGCCCCTTGCTGCTAGTTTTTTCTCCCCTTCTTCCTTGCCTTCTTTTTGATTAATCAAGCATTTTATTTACATTTTTTTTTAAGATTTTATTTGTCAGAGAGAGGGAGAGTGCACAAGCAGGGGAAGCAGCAGAGGGAGAAGCAGGCTTCCCGCGGAGCAGGGAGCCCCATGCAGGGCTCGATCCCGGGACCCTGGGATCATGACCTGAGCCAAAGGCATCTATGCTTAACGACTGAGCCACCCAGGCGCCCCTGGAGAAATAATTTTTAAAAAGGCATTGAAGTAATCATGGGAAAAATCAGAATGGTGGATAATGTGAACTTGTCTTATGGTTTTCCTTTTGAATTGTTTGGGTGGGGTGGCTGTCTTCATTGGGCTGAGAGATCTGAGGGCAGATAATTCACCTAAACCTAAGTTAGCCTTCAAAACACAAAGACCATGAAAGAGGAAAACAGACTCAAATATGGTCAGTTGTTTCCGTTATTTTCATAGTGTAAGCATCCAGAAAATAAATACTTAGGTATCCTGAAAAGTGTCCAGTTTCTTAACCATTTTTGGAATTGCAAAGACCACAGAGATTCAGTTTTACCAATTAAGTCTTCCCTGAGTTCTCTGGCCAACAATAGCGTTTGTATAGATGGATTGTTTTGAAGTCTTTTGGAACAAGAGTCATTTTTTCAATTTAAAATTCAGAAATATCACTTTGTATTTGTAAGCATGTTGGTCGCGTAGTGTAGTTAAAGCCATAATCACCCTGGAGGCGGGGAGGGAGTGTGTCAGAATCCCCTGGGAAGCGTTACTCACAGTTTCCATCTTCAAGACTTCTGTTCCCTCTCAAGGCCCCTCTAGCTCGGTCAGTAGAGCATGCAACTCTTGATCTTGGGGTCTTGAGCTCGAGCCCCACGTTGGTTGGAGAGATCACTAAAGAATAAATAAAGTTAAGACTCTGTTCCCTCTCACTAAGGACCCCTGCTCTAGGCCACTTAACCTGTGGAAGAATAGGAAGCAACAGCTGAGAACCACTTGTGTAAGGACTTCCAGTGTGAAAAATTGGAAGAGCCCTGGGTCCCTGCCCATCTTTTTGCTGCTGAATTTTACAGAGCTACGGGTCTGTTGTACCAGTAGATGCAGTGGCTGTGTTCAGTTCTGTCCCAAGTACTCTACCCTTGGGAACGCATAGTGTCAGTACAGACAAGGAGTGCACGGCACCAGGTTTCACTCTTGCTAACTACCCAAGGGGGTTTGATGAAAAGCTCTGACACCAGGGATGCATCCACTTATTTATCCTTGAGCACCTTCTCTGAGCCAGGCCATGTTCTAGGCACTGTGGACACAGCAGTGAACAGACAGGCACAGTGCTGTCCTGGGACGTTTACCTCTCTTCAGCAAAGACGGTACCGTATGACTAAACAGATGAGATCATGACATATGGTGACGCAGGCCATGAAGACAGTGAGACAGGACCTGGACTAGAGAGTGGCCGGGACAATGGTGGGTTCATTGTCCAGAACAATCATGAACAAAGTCTCCCAGCTGACAGTGTTGAAAAGGAGCTGGCCACATGGAAATTGATGGGAGATCCAAGGCAGGTCTATCAGAGACAAAAAGAACGCTTGAAGCAGATTCAAAGAAAGCCTGTTTTCTAGAAGGACCACACAGACCTGTGTGGTCAGTGATGGGAGGCTCCAGGGAGGCAGGGTTTAGGACTTGGGGTTTGGGGGTGAAGCTGGACCCAAGAAGGGCACACCCAGAGAATGGCAGTCCTGCTCACCCCCACCGCGGGTCCTCAGGTTCTTCTTCACAGGGCCACTGAGTCACTTCTTCTACCTCTTCATGGAGCACTGGATCCCTTCCGAGGTCCCCTTGGCTGGGGTCAAGAGGCTCCTCCTGGACCGCCTCCTCTTTGCACCGGCCTTCCTGTTGTTGTTCTTCCTCACCATGAACTTCCTGGAGGTTGGTCTCTGCCATAGCTCTTTGTTTGGCACAGCGGTTCTCATCCTGGCATCTGTGGGTGGAAATCAGAGGGCCTGTGAACTTTGCAGTACACTCAAATTGAAATTCCTCACTTTCCTCCATGAACGTCAGACACAAACCACGGTTACATTGGCAGTACCTGTTGGTCCACAGTAAGAAGTCACAGATATCTTGGTATCATACATCATTTGTTACAGACAGAATATCTTTTTATGTTTCATGACCCCTTCCACCTGCCTCAAGTCTTGTCACTGTGTCAGTAAGCAAGCACATCTACTCATCTATCCTAAGATTCTTTTCCTGAATATTTTGAAAGGTGTATTTTCAGTATAGGTGGTTCCTTGGTAATCCCACATATTTTATTTTATACAAACAGGATTCTGAGAAGGGGGTCCATGGGATTCATGAAACAAGTTTCAGACCCCCGATGGCATTGCAGAACCCTGTGCTAACTCAATCCTGAACATCATAAGTGCTCTGAAGAGGTTAACAGGTCAGCATAGATTTAAACCACCACAACCACTACATGAGAGGTGTGTTCATGCAGAGTCACCAGGCATGTCTGTTGGTTGTGCCCAGCCCAGTCCCTTCCCAGTTCACCTCTACCCCCTCCCCAACTCTCCATCCACTGTGTGCCCAAGATGTGTCATGTTCTGCCCTGAAAGTAATTGTCCCAACCAATCACAGCAGGTAAATCCTTCTCCTTCAGGTTTTATTTTGAAGCAGCATCTTGAGTTCTGGTTCCTGAGGAGAACACCCCTTGTGGTCTAAAGTGTTCGGGGGGGGCAGGCAGGAAAGATGCTTCAACTTAACTGGTTAGTAATAAGTCCCTGAAAGTAAAAAGAGGTGTTGGGCAAGCCCTTAGGAAATCTGAGGTAGGAGGAAGCAAAGGGCACCCACATCCCTTTTTATCCTTCCAAATATGAAAGGAATGTATGTTCATTAAAAGATGAAAACTCTGAATATATATGTGACCAAAGTGTGTAAGGTACCCAACACACAAATGATCTATGTGGGACCACATTATACCACACACACTATAGATGCTTCTGCATCTGCATTTAAATTTTTAAATTTGAATGTAGTTGACACAACGTCATGTTAGTTTGAGGTCTACAGCGCAGTGATTCAGCTTCTCTATCCTCCATGCTCACCGCAAGTATCACCACACAACTCTAATTATAATATCATGGACTCAATTCCCTACGCTGTGCCAATGTCCAGCGTTTTTTTGATCATAGATAATCACGTTTGGACTGCATGGTATTCCACCGTATGCCTGTCCCTTTTGTGTAAGGGTTCCTGTTTGGTTAATTCCTAGAATTGTCCAAAAAGGCTGTCCTTGCTTGTTCTTCCTACAGGGCTATAGAATAGTACAAACTGCTGACATTTTTTGAGCACTTGTTCCAAGCTCTGCATTGAGTCCTTTGGGTCATTTGAGCCACAAGTCAACCCCATTTTTGAGGAAGCTCAGGCCCACGGCTTGAGTTCCCATAACTTGCGAGACCGTGAGTCCTGTCAGAACCAGACTTTGTGACCCCAGAGCACCCAACCCTCGCAGATTGGTCCTCTGGGCGAGGTTTGTTTCCCCACACTCTTGACAACCAGGATTGTATTTTTCTTTTAAATAGTTTGCAATTTGATACATAAAAAATAACGTATACATATTTATGAAGTTGAACATCTTTTTATATGCTTACTGTATTAACTGCTTATTTTCTATCAGTGTTTGCTTTTTTTCTCACTGATTGTATATTTGTATATATTAAGGACATCAATCCTTTGCCAAATACAGACTGCAGATATTTTTCCCATTTTTCAGGTTTTTGTCTTTTAACTGCAGATAAAGTTAAACCTTTGAAGTTATATAAATAAAGTTTATTTATAGTGTGTTTCTCCATACAGGAGTTAAAAAATTTATGTATTCAAATCTGTCAGTCTTTTCCTTTGTGGGCTTCCTTCAAGGAAGATACTGGGAATATTCTTCTTTACTTTATTCTTTTATGATTTTATTATGTACATTTTGACAAACACAAAGATAGTGGAAATATTCTATATTTTTGTCTAGTATTCTTATTTTTTTATTCATGTGTGGGAGATAATACTTTTGTTTCTTTTCACTTAAATAGCAAATTGTCTTGTTAGCGTTTATTGAACAATCCCCCCGTACTTTGAAATGTCCGCTTTATCATGCTCTCATTCCCGTATGTGCAAGCCTTTATCTGGACTCTCTGATCTTTTGCTGGATTCTATTAATTTCCATTGTATGTCTTTTCTTTTTTAGCTTTTAATTACCATCATTTCATAGTATTTTTTTAAGTCTTTAGTAATTTAGGCCACCTCTTGCTATTCTTTTTCAAGATGGCTATTCTTGTGCATTTATCCTCTCAGATGACATTTAGAATCAATTTATTGGGGTTCATTTTTTAAAAACTTCAAGTTCTGCTTGAAAATGCATCCATTTTGGAGATTATTTTGGGCAGAACTGACAGCCGAGGCATACATAGCCGTTCTGGTGCCCCTGGCCAACAGCATGAATCCCACCGTTCAGTCAGCTCTGCACAGAATGATGAAGGTCCGTGAGGGCCCTGGGCACAGTGAGAGCAAGTGGGCTGCCTCACTGCTGATGACTTCCCAACCGGGTGGTTGGCTCCTTAGAGCTGCAGCGCTAATTAGGCACACAGGTGTGCTGTCTACATACAAATGGAACAAAATCCACAGTTTATTTTTTATTTTATTTTAAAGTTTTTATTCATTTGACAGAGAGAGACACAGTGAGAGAGGGAACACAAGCAGGGGGAGCGGGAGAGGGAGAAGCAAGCTTCCTGCGGAGCAGGGAGCCCGATACGGGGCTCAATCCCAGGACCCTGAGACAATGACCTGAGCCGAAGGCAGACGTTTAACCCACTGAGCCACCCAGGCGCCCCCAAAATCCACAGTTTTAAAAACCATCATGTTAGGGTTTGGAGACTTGCAGACCTTGGCACCCCAGCTTCGGTTCTGAGGACAGTGGCAACTGCTCAACATCCACACTCCCCTCCTTTCCAGGGGAGAGACGCAGCTGCGGTTGCTGTCCAGATAAGGAGAAGCTTCTGGCCGGCGCTGCGTGTGAACTGGCAAGTCTGGACCCCGGCGCAGTTTGTCAACATCAACTATGTCCCTTTGCAGGTGAGGGCCAGCCGGCACCATGCAGAACCAGAGGGGGCATCATCTTCCACCAGCCTTGTTTTAGCTGGGACTGATCGGCGGTTTTCTCTCTGCCCAGAATCAGTAGCAGTTCTGGATTTGGACAGATAAAGCAGGTGTCCACACCTCATCCACTGGTCCCAGAAATGTTTCTGAAAAGCCCCCAGTCCAGGAGCAGCTTGGATTTTCCAGGGGTGCAGTATTGCCAGTGCCTGGCCTTGCGGGTCACAGTCAAAAGTGCACGCAGGTGCCAAGCAGTGCCAGTGCCCAACAGGATGTGCAGGGGAGGCATGGGCAGCCTAACCTGCAGTGAGGTCAGCGCACACCCGAGGAGCAGGCAGACGGTGGGACCTGGGGTGGGGCAGCCCTTGAGGTGCCACACACATGAGGTTCAGCACTTCCGGGCACCAGGAGGGGTCGCAGTCTGAGGTGGGCTGCTGAAACTGCCCCGCGCAGCCCCACCTCCTGTTCTGAGCAAGGTGGGAGCCTGGAGGGGCTCTAAGCTGCAGGAACAGCTCACTGGGGCAAGGCTGAGGGGCCCCGCCATTGTGCACTGCCTTTACACACCATGGACAGCTCGTGTGTCCAGCCCCAAGAGCATACACAAGGTTGGAGATGCTAGAAGGGTTTGGCACATATGTGTGCTCATGGCCTGGGTTTATTACAGCCTCGAAGCAAGGATATACAACTGGATCCTAGGAATCCATGCAGGCTTCCTGTGCTCCCTCCCTCCCATGAGGGTCACACAGAGCAAGCGCTCACCAAAAGAGCTTTGGTACCACCAAATGCAACATGTAGGCCAGTTTCTGCCCAGGGAAGCCCTGTAAAGACGCAGCACCTAGGGTTTTTTGGGAGGGCTGGTCACGTAGGCATCCTGTGCCTGGCACACACCAGAATTCCAGACTCCCAGGAGAGCAAGTGCTCAGCATGAACCGTGTTATTTTAGCAAGTAGTCGAGGCCTAGGGAGCCATTCTTATCAGTTGGGGAAAGGTGGGAACCCTCAGGAACTCTTAAGTACCCAGGCCCCAAGGAAGGGCTAGCCTCTCAAACAGGCCTTTCCAAGGACTGCAACCTTACGCTTTTTTTGCACACCATTTAAGTAACCTACTTGTTTTCACCCATGCTCTAGAGAGGAGAGACCTGGGCAGAATTCCCTTGAGCTGCAGCTCCACTGGAAGGCTGGGAAGAGGGAGGGAGGTGCAGGCTGGGTGGTCACACACACACACACACACACACACACACCAAGGAGTAGCAGAAAACCAGCAGGCAGTGACACACAACCACAGTATTGCAGGGTTAAAGCAAAATGGGAATCAGTTTCATTGGTTTTAACAACGATCTTATCAGTGATGTTCCCAAGAGCAATTTCAGCTCCATGAGGGCTAAAGCCAAACTGCTGTGAATTAAGTAGTGGATGAAGTAGAAATCGTAAGTCTGCAAAATTCTCTCAAGAAGTTTGTGAAGAGGTGGGGAGAAATGGGAATGGGCGTTGAAGCGAAGAGAGGCCATATGCTACCCTAAAGAGGGGGGCATGGGTTAGGGCAGAGGCAGAGAGGGGCTTTAGACAGAGGCCCTTCTTTACTGAGACAGGAGAGAGGTGCCTGTTCACTGGGGATGCCTGTGCACACCTCTTTCCTCTGGGAGGGCAGAGGGCAGGGCCAGACTAAGGGGAGAGGAGGTGAGATGGGTATCTTGAGCGGAGTAAAGGCAGGGTGAACTTGTAGAGAATGAGAGAGAGAGCTGACTGGAGACCCTCCTGTGCATGGGCACAGGGCCCCGGGAAGCAGGGAGGATGGAGGTTTTCCAGGGAGGACAACTAAGGAACAAGAGGGGAAGGCAATGAGGGCTCTGAGCCATGGATCCTAAGGTATTTAGAAAAGGAAATAAAGATATGGAAAGGCAGAATGGCTGAGGATGTGAAGGGATCTACGGATGGGAGAGTGGGAGAGCCTGGAAAATGGGACCCTCCGGGGCAGCCTAGGGACAGAAAGCTGGGAGGCTGTGATTAGTTTCCATTTTAGGTGGTTGCAGGTGAGTGCTTAAGGGGCAGTGGAGTTTATTAAACACATATTTGCTGAGCACCTGCTGTATGCCCCACTGCTCTAAACTCTAGGGATACAGTGACTAACAAGGTAGAACAGACTGCTGCTTTCATGGGGCGTATGTGTCAGGGAGACTCACTGACGAAGGGTAATTTCAGGTGGGAGTACCTCCATCAGATCATCAAAGCAGGGTCATGGCCTGGGCTGGCGGGGTATCACCGGTGGGCTTGGTGAAGCCGCCACGTGATGTCCAGTCCTGGGGTGAGAAGCTGAGCCAGGAGCGAGTGCTCAGGGCAGGAGGGTGCAGGACAGTTACTGTGTGGCCTGTAACACCGCTAGGCACAGACTGTCCGGCTCAGCCCTCTAGCACAGGGCTTTGTGTGAAGTGAAGGCTCAGTGAATACAGTCGTGGGTGGACGGACTGACCAACGAACGGGCTCTGTCCTGGGGGATCGGTGATGGGTCGACACGGCCAGGGCCTCACTGTGGCCTGTGTTCTCTTGGCAGTTCCGAGTGCTTTTTGCCAACCTGGTGTCTCTGTTCTGGTACATCTACCTGGCCTCTCTGGGCCAGTGAAGAGGACCTGGAGCGAATGCAGACACACTGCCCGCGCGGGTCTAGGGACCACCTGCGTAGGGCGAGGGAGCAGAAGCAACCTAGTCGGGACTGTCTGACTGCACATCATGGGATTGAGGATGGAGAAACGAATCTTTTACCTAAGAACCTTGTGTTTTAAAAAGGCAGTAACTGTCTCCAGGTGATGCCGCCTTAGAGTCACAGAATACAGTAGTGTTGACTTCACTTGTCACCTTGGATTGAATTAGGACAGCAATAAACTATAACGTAGCTTCTTCTGTGGTGATTTTAATTTTTCAGAACAATTGTGTCACTTTGGTAGAAATGGGTGGCCAGAGGGCTGCCCTGATTTTTTTTTTAACTAAAAAAAAAAACTGTGGTAAAATCTGTGATACCGTTGCCTGCCTGCATGGAGCCGCTGGAGAGGGGCCCTCGCGGAGCGGGACTCTGCCCTGACACTGGGAAGCCCCGCGACAAGTGTGTGTGCCCCCCTTTCAGCTGACTTTTTTCTGCCCTCGCTGTTCCTCCTCACCCTTTCTCGCTCTCAGCATCCCGTTCTTGTTTCATGGATACAGGAGACCCTTGGATCTTAATTTATTTTTATATGCTGTTTCTATTTTCTCAGGGTTCATGGGGATTTTTTTTCCATTTGTTTTGCTGTTTTTCCCAATCAGGATTTCCCCCAAAGCCTGCTGATTGTGCATCAGTCTTTAGGAGTTGGAGCCACTCGGGCAGTACCCTGACTGTGGGCTGACAAGGCAGGGACCCAGTTTTGTGGGAGATCACCCGTTTTCGGTAACTGAGGCCTTTTCTCTTAGACTGGCCGTTTCCCTGGAGAGGAATTCTTTAATTTCTTGCCCGGGGAAGGGTCGTGAGATTTTTAAAAATGTAAGTCAGATTATGTCAACTGCTAACTTAACGACCTTCCAAGATGACCCAGCACTTCCACGTCTGGGCTCACACCCCCAAAGCTGAAGGGCCTCAGGAGATACTTGCACCCCTACGTTCAGAGCGTTACCCGCAGCAGCCAAAAGGTGGAAGCAACCACGTGTCCGCCGGCGGACGGACAGAGGCCCACGCCTCGGCCTTGAGGAGGGCACTGCGACGGGCTACACGCCCATGAGCCCGGAGGACGCCAGGCTAAGGGGCAGGAAGGAGCCCGTGCTGTTGTACTCACGTGAGGTCCCCAGAACTGTCACGGTCAGGGGGACCGGAGGGAATGGCGGGCGCCAGAGGCTGGGGGTGCAAACGGGGTCGGCGTTTAACGGGGACAGTGTCGCTCTGGGAAGACGAGCAAGGTCCGGCGCGGCGGCGGCACGGCTGCGGGTGTTCACCGCCACAGAAGCACACGCTTACAGCGGCTTAAGGCGGGGGCGCCCGGGCGGCTCGGGTCGCGCCGCCGCGGTCCTGCGCTCTCAGCCTCAGGCCAGGGCTGCTCCCCGTGCCCCCGCGGTCTGGCGCGCTGCCGCACCGCGGGCCCGGGGCACAAGCACGCGCGCTGCGCTCACACGCGCCGGGGCCCCGGCCCTCTCCCCCCGCGCGCGCACGCCCCGCCGCCCCGCGCCGCCGGCTCAGGCGCTCCCGCTGTGCCCCGGGAGGCGGCCCCACGCCGCGGGCGCCGCGCCAGCGCTCGCCGCTGGAAGGCGGGACTGGCGTGCCCCGGGGCCTCCCGCACAGGGCCCGGGGCAGCGGCCTCCAGACGGTCGCCGCCACGCCTCTTCCACGGCGTGTTCCCGGAAACTGTGTGCGCCCGGCCCGGGGGCGGGACTTCCGCCCCCGCTCCGCCCGCGGCCGGAAGCGGGCGCCTGGGGCCTCGTGTCCCTCGCGACGCGCCGTCCACTCCTGAGCGCCTGCGCGGGGCCGGCGCGCCGCCCACCCCTGAGCGCCTGCGCGGGGCCGGCGCGGGACGGGCGGGCATGGCGTTCCGGCAGGCGCTGCAGCTGGCGGCGTGCGGCCTGGCGGGGGGCTCGGCCGCCGTCCTCTTCTCGGCCGTAGCGGTGGGGAAGCCCCGCGCGGGCGGGGACGCCGAGCCGCGTGTGGTCGAGGCGCCGGCGTGGGCGGGGGCCGCTCGCCCCGGGCCGGGCGTCTGGGACCCCAACTGGGACAGGTGCGGGGCCGGCGGGCGGCGGCGGGCGCGCGGACCGCCGGGCGCTGGGGACCCTCCCGGGCCCCTGGCCCACCTTTCTGTTCTACGCGCTCGCTTCCGCAGAGGGGCCGGCGGGGCAGGCTCGCGGGCGCGTTTGTCTTCCGGAGGTGGCCGCGAGGCTGGCTGTGATCGGGGCGCCCGCGACCCCTCTTCCGAGCCCCGGCCGCCTCGCCTGTCCCCGAGGGTCGTTGGGAGGAAGGAGGACCGTGGTGCCTGGGACAGCGCCTGGCGGGCGGGGCAGTCCGAGGTGGCCGCTTTCGGGCCTGGGCAGAGGGTCGGACCCGCCTGTAGGCTGCCAGCCCGGGTTCCCTCGCTCAGCTTGGGAGCGTCCGGCTTGGACGGGGGCGTCCTGACCCCATCTTTGCCTGACAGCTGAGAGAAGGGTGGATGGGGGCCGGAGGGTGACGGCCCGGTCTTTAAAGGGAACTCTGCCGGGAAGATGGGCAAGGACATGGCTAGACGTCTTGAATGGGAACGGAAGCCTCCAGGTCTTGGGTCGCTGCGCGGCCACAAGCCACACGTGCTTATTGAGCACTTGAAAAGTGGCACCTGTGATCAGGAAACGTTCTTTAGTGTTATTCGATGTTAATGAACTTAAATCTAAAAACCAAAGCAGTGCAGATTTTTTTATATTTATGTGTGGCAGTGATAGTATTGTTGATACGTTGGATTAAATAAAGTGAATTTTTGAAATTTCACCTGTTCTTTCTAGTTCTTAAATGTAGCTTCTTGGAAGTTTTGAAGTACATATGTTGCCAGTGTTGTGTTTCTGTTGGACAGCACTGCTCTGGAGTCTGGGAGTGGCCCTTGTGGGTGGTTTATCCGATCCCAGCTCGCCCTCCCTACTTTACTCTGAATGAGGGGCACAGAATTTCCTGGCAGCCTAGTTGTATCAGGAACTTCATAGGTATTCTTTGGTTTTTGTTTTTGTTTTTAAGATTTATTTATTTGACAGAGAGAACACAAGCAGGGGGCACAGTAGAGAGAGAGAGGAGCAGGCTCCCGCTGAGCAGGGACCCCGATCCCTGGGCTCAATCCCAGGACCCCGATATCATGACCTGAGCCGGAGGCAGACACTCAACCATCTGAGCCACCCAGGCGCCCCTGGTATTCTTTGTTTTAAATCTTTAATTAAAAAAAAAAAATCTTCGAACCATTTTAGATTTATACAAAAATTGGCAAGATAAGAGTTCTTATATACTCTACCCCTGATTTACTCTACTAACATCTTGTAATGCTAGTATGGTGTAATGGTCACAATCAGTGGACTAATATCTGTATGTTATTATTGACTGACATTCATGCTTTTTTGAGATTTCCTCAGTTTTCAGCTGTTGTCTGTTGTCTCTTCCAGGATCCCACATGACAATTAGTCATGTGTCCTCAGGCTTCTCTTGGGTGTGACAGTTTCTCAGACTTCCTTGTTTTGATGACCTTGACATCAAAACTGATGACAGTTTTGAGGAGTGGTAATCAGGAATTTTATAGTATGCCCATCAATTGGGATTTGTCTGTTTTTCTCATGATTCAACCAGGGTCGTAGTCTCTTTTTGAAACGTCAGTACAGTCTTCTGAATTTCTTAGTTTTTTTTTTAAGGAAACATTCACTGTGAGATTAAAGGACTTATTTGAAGCAGCACTGGACTCTAGCTGTATTGGTTGAAACTGACATACTGTATTTGCTCGCCAAGTCTAGGTTTATGAAGGGGGAGGCTGGCTGTGCTGGAAAGTTCTAGAGCCTCAGCTGGTGAAATGTCCAGCCTCTTCCTGGAGAACCTCATCCAGTCTGGGCTTTCTGTGTCTGTGCCTGTAGTGCCCAGATGTCTTCTCGGGCCCAGCCCTGGGCTCCGGTGTGGCTTCTCAGCCTGTTTGTATTAGGGCACCCCAGGTTCGCCCAGCAGGACCCCTGAGTTGCCACTGTTCCCCTCAAAACTTACCTTGTCACAACTTTGTCCCAGCTGAGGACAGTCTTTTCCTAGCTCTGCCCATACCACAGACCGTTAGCTTTTATTAATTTCAGTTCTGGGAGCCACCAGACATGCCTGTCTTCAATGAAGATTTGGCTGTTTCTCAGCATGTGGCTGCTGGTGCCCCCCACGGCCTCACCCCCCACTGCTCCCTCAGCTCCTCCTCAACCTTCCAGGAGTGCCATCCAGTAGACATTCCAAATGTGCATAGTGTGACTGGGGAAATGGAGCAATATTTTTGTTTAATTTTCATTATTTTGAGTTTAAGTAGCCACATGGCCAGTGGCTGGCGTTGGACAGCACAGTTGCAGGCTCTGCGTCAGCGAGGCCACACTGGCCTTATGGGCACTCCCCCAGCTGCCCCTTCCTGTTACCCGGTTTTGTTTTCTGCACACCACTCATCGCCTGGCTGTTTTAATCAGTCTCCTCACTAGAATACAAGCGGCACGAGGGCTTCGCTTCTGCGTTTGATCACCCAGAACAGGCCAGGCACTGAGCTCTGTGCAGTAAATGAAATGTGCTCCAAGAGGATGGGCTCTCGGGGCCAGCAGCAGAGAGCAGAGTGCAAAGGGCATTGTCTTGTCCCTGCGCTTTCCCAAGATGGACATACTGTCTTGTCGGAAATACTCGAGGCTGACTTGTGAGTGCGTCACAAGGACACACCTCTCATTTTCAACATCAGGCGAGAACCACTGTCCCTGGTCAACCTGCGGAAGAGGAACCTGGACTCTGGAGAAGAAGAACTGGCATCCAGGCTGGACCACTGCAAAGCCAAGGCCACGCGACACATCTTCCTCATCAGGCACTCCCAGTACCATGTGGATGCCTCCCTGGAAAAGGACCGCACTCTGACGCCCCTGGGTACGTGCTGGGGCTCAAGCCCCAACTGACACCCATCCTTTTGGACCTATGTCAGGGGCTTGGCCTAGATTCAAGAATTGTCATTAACGGGCGCCTGGGTGGCTCAGTTGGTTGAGCGACTGCCTTCGGCTCAGGTCATGATCCTGGAGTCCCGGGATCGAGTCCCGCATCGGGCTTCCTGCTCGGCGGGGAGTCTGCTTCTCCCTCTGACCCTCTTCCCTCTCATGCTCTCTGTCTCTCATTCTCTCTCTCAAATAAATAAAAAATCTTTAAAAAAAATCTAAAAAAGAATTGTCATTAACAGTGATCATCAGCCTAACTGACACAAGACAGGCATTGAAAACATCCTCAACTTTAAAAAAATATATGGTGGATCTCGCAGGTGATCAGATCCAAAGCACAGCAGAGGTGTTCTGTACTCATGCTCTGCAAGTGGCGTACCGTGTATACCCTGTTTGGCTCGACCTAACCTGTTGCTGAAGATCCTTCTGTTCAGCAGCTGCAGATCTGTTTAAAGTCGGCTTCATAAGGGTAAACAGACGAGATTGAGTGATAGCAGCTCTCACATCCCCCTGGCAGAAGTGCTGCTTATCGCGGAGTCCTGCCACCATGCGCAGCGCTGCTGGGCACGCACGTCCGCCGTGGTCTTCGTGCTGGCGTGCCAAGCACATCCGTGGAAGAAATTCCTAGGAGAGGAAGCACAGGGTGGTCTGAGATAGAGTTTAAGTTTGTAAAGATTTCTTTGTTGGACAGGATATGACCCACTTGTGCACGTACTAAAAAATTCAGATGGTATAAAGGGTTTAGCAGCCTGTTCTCCAGCCTGCTGTGCCGCATGAGCAGTGAAGCCACGTCCAAGGTGCTACCGCATGCAGCTGAAACTGACTTGCTGAGGGCATTTTCAACCAGATTCTAAGATACATATTTGAGAAAAAAGATCTGTGTTTGCACGCAGTCTGTACTTAGTAATGCTGAGGCCGTTGGGTCTTTACGTGTTGGTATCTCTGATGATTGCACAGCTGGTAGGTCAGTGGCACTTTGCAACTCAATCTTTGGACAAAATTGAGTAAAAGTGGCATGAAGGACCCAGAAGTAGTAACAGGACCCTACCCAGACTTCAGTGATCCTCAACCTTGGTCACTGTTTAACATTTCTTCTGTATGGGGCTGAGGGTAACTGCATTATCTCATGGATTTTACCTGTTGACTGCCTGGCCCCCCGGTTAGGCCCAAGCCCCAAGGAGGGCCTGCCCACCTTGTCCCCCAGCCCTAATGGTACTTGGGTAACGACTGGAGTATTTGTGAAGTAAACAAAAGAGGAACTCCAGCAACATGTAATTCTCTGGTGTTTTTCATTTTCAAGGTCGCGAACAGGCTGAACTAACTGGGCTCCGACTTGCAAGCTTGGGGTTGAAGTTTAATAAAATTGTCCATTCGTCCATGACCCGTGCAATAGAAACCACTGATATCATCAGCAAACACCTGCCAGGTGAGTGCCGGGCATCCCCAGGTCCCTGGGCAGCAGGATTTCAGCAGAGGGCCCTGGGCAGCTTCTCCTGAAGGAGCAGCACTGAGTCATTGCTTCTCCTGCAGGTGTCTGCAAGGTCAGCACAGACCTGCTAAGAGAAGGCGCCCCCATCGAGCCTGACCCACCTGTGTCCCACTGGAAACCGGAGGCTGTGGTAAAACCCCTACTCCCCCAGGGAGCATCCCCCACCCCGCTCCCGTTGGCCCACTCTCCCCATATCCCTCCACCTGTGGCCTGCATGCTGCCTCCATACTTAAGGTTCCTTACCCTGCCCCCAGCAGTATTATGAAGATGGAGCCCGGATCGAGGCTGCCTTCCGGAACTACATCCACCGGGCAGATGCTAAGCAGCAGGAGGACAGTTACGAGATCTTCATCTGCCATGCCAATGTCATCCGCTACATTGTGTGCCGGTGAGGGGTGACACATGGCTCCCTGGCCCACCTTCCCTCCTGCCAGCCTCTGCCGGCTCATCTTTCGAGGAGGCCCTAGTCAGCCTCCTGGTAGAATGTCAGTTTGAAGTTTCTCATGATTATGCGTTGTTGGCGGGAACAACACAGATGCAGTCCAGGCGGGTTGGGGTGCCCCAAGTCAGTGGCACGTTCTGGGTGATGCTGACGTGGTCACTTGGTTAAGGCACTGTGTGCTGGACATCTCACACTGTCCAATCGTCTTTGCCCCCTTGGTGATTGGTAAGCGTCTTGGGAGACAGTGCAAATCCTCTTTCCCTGCAGTTTATACCAACTGAATTTAGCCCCTGTCGGTGGGTCTTGCCACAGCAGATACCGTGGTGGCGCTTGCCTAATGATGGTTTTGCCTTTCTCTCATTCTGTTCTCATTTGTTAATTGGAATTCTTCTATAAGCGCTCACTCTTACTCTCCGTTCATTTATTTGTAGGATTATGGATTTGGCACTGTGGGTTATAACCCATCACCGTGTTGGTCATGTTGCTGCTCTGGCTGTTGGGCCCCCAGAAGGAGGCTCCTGTGTCCTGTGTCCTCTGGACCTGCCTCACTTCCTGGCACTAATGCAGCTTCCAGAGCCTGCTGAGTGACACCTGCCCTGAGGTGCAGCCACGGGCCAGTGGGCCCTGGAGGCAGTTAGGCCAGCTGGGTGCTTATGTGTTTGACCAAAGCTCACTTGGTGCAAAATGTGAAATGACTGGAACCCCAGCCACCCTCTCGATCCATTAGAAAGTGTGTGTCAGGCATTTTAAGAGCTGAGGGATTTTCTCCTGTCGTGTGACGGTGCCTGACAGTGGCAGGACAGGGCACAGCCTGCCGGCTGGCCTGTGAAACCCTCCAAATCCAGGCTCAGGGTCCCTGCTCACCGTGCTTGACCCTTGAGCCTGTTGTCAGGGCTGGGGGGCGGGGGATGAAGGGAGGCCATTTCCCCTCCAGTGTCACATGCACGGCCTCTGGTGAGAAGCCCAGGACATCTGAGGCAGGGGGCGCAGGGATGCCAGGAGCCAGGCTTCTCAGCTTGCTCACAGGGCTCCAGGCCAGGTGGAGTGTGCTGCTGGGAAAGGGCTGGGCCTCAGACGGGGCTCCACACCCTCCAAACCAAAGCGCTCCGAGAAGGCACAGTCTCAGAGCTGCGGTGCTCATCCCATACTCTTCCCTGATAGCTGCTCTGGGTGTCTCTGCTCTGTGGAAACCCCATGTTAGAACACCCCCTGGGGCAGGCCGACCTGAGCAGCCACTAGAAGTGACCCCAATGCTGAAAACACCAGAAGTGTGCGGGGACTTGGAGTAGAGGTGACCTGTGTGCCATAAAGGGCTAGGAGCCGGAGCATCCCTGTCACGACACGTGAGGGCATTCTGGAAATTGTGAGGGAGACACATGGAGAAGACTCGGAAAAGCAGCATGAAGGTAGTTGTTGCCAAGGCCGCAGGGTGAGCCACGGGGATGCCCCTCATCCGTGGAGAGATTTAGGGCATGAAGGACGTCTGACGACTTGGGGAAGCCATGAGGATACTGGGCTTTTCAGCAACTATTGCACCTAGGAAGTGTGAGAGCAAGGAAGGCTCGGGTTGTGGGTGACACCACCCTGCTCCTAGGGGAGAAGGGGTCCGGAGCGGGTCCGTGGCACTGCCCCCGCGCCCTTTGGGTTACACTGGAAGTTCACGTGCACGCACTTGTAAGAAGCCATGGATTTCTGACTCACGTGCCCATCTTGAGTTGGGTCGATCCCCTGACCCAAAGGGGCTGGGCCGTCACCATGCCCCTTATTTGATTTGATGGGATGGCATCAGCCCAGCAGCTCCTTTCTGAGAAGCCCCCTGCTTGAAAATAGGAGACAGACTTACCTACATGGGCCCCAGCCCCAAGAAAGTCTGCTCCGAGACCTTAACTGAGGTTGGGGGCTGTTAGCGTTGCCCTGGCCCCAGCCTGTTTTGGGGACAGAGCCCCGTTCTAGCATGTTCTTTTCCTTCCAGGGCGCTGCAGTTCCCTCCAGAAGGCTGGCTCCGCCTGTCTCTCAACAACGGCAGCATCACCCACCTGGTGGTCCGGCCAGATGGCCGAGTGGCGCTCAGGACCCTCGGGGACACGGGGTTCATGCCTCCGGACAAGATCTCCCGCTCCTGAGGGCTGCCTGGAGGCCCCGCTCTCCTCAGTCCCCCCGTGGCTCCCGTGGGTGCTGCCAAGGACACGGCTCCTTCCCTGTCTTCCCTCCACAGGCTGCACTGCGGTTCCATCACACTTCTCCAGGACGGCAGTGAAGAAGGACGAGAATATCCAAAATAACTAAAATGGGGCATTTCAGCCTGTACTTCCGGCCCGGGATGGAAAAGGGCGTTGTTCCGAGCGGATGGGCCTGATTTCTCTCTTGGGGTTTTCTGCCTTGTCTCCCGGGACGAGGCCTCACTCATGTCTGTGGGGACCGCGGTCAGTCCCCACGAGCGTCTTTGGTCGGGACCACAGTTGGCCACACGAGCCCCTCAAGGCTCCAAGGAGGGGCCGCCAGGGCTTCCGTTCAGAACTTCTTGTTGTACATTCTTCTCCTTTCTTAAGACCCTTTTATCACTTAAATTTGTCAACTACAGATTCTCCTCATCTGGGTTCCTGCTTCGATAACCAGTTTCTCAGTCCAGGGCCCTGCGCCTCTGACGCTGCTGGGCCTTTCCCAACACCAGCCGCACCTTGGCGGGCGAGGGAGGTGCTGGATGGTGACCGGACAGCCGGGCGTCCTCTTCGGTCTTTGCCTCTGGCCATTAATCCTCTCTGCTTACGGATTAAACTCCTTAGATGTGATATGTCCATCCCAAATATTCTGTTAATTTAGGAGAAACTACAATTTTTATGAAGTGGTTATGAACATTTTCTGCAATCAGTGCAACTAATTGGGACATTTGATCCATTTCTCTGTAACTTTGGAAATAACTGCAAAATAAAAATTTTATTTTACTGATTTCTCAAAGTACTGATTGTGAATGTTTTCAAGAAAACAGAAACCCGTGCCGCGCAACAGACAGCAGCCCCAGACCTGCTGGAACAGTTGCAGTGGCAGAACGCTCTTTTCCGTGGTCTTCTGTGTTCTCAGGGCTGATGGCTTCACCAGGCGCCCGCTCACCAGGGGCCAAGGCCCGGACCCAGGACAGTGAGCTAGACAAATGGCTTTCCACCGGCACCAACCATGCACCACTTTCTAGACAGTTTTGACAAGCGAGCCAGGGGCTGTGCCAACTTCTCAAAGCACAGAAGTAGGCAGCACACCTCTGACCTCAGGTGGGAAGGAGGCCCAAGAAGGGCAAGGGCCACACAGGTGTCCCACCCTGAGCCTGAGCCTGAGCCCGGACCCGGGGACCCACACGCCTGAAGGTGGAGGTGGCAGGCACCCCTTTCCTCAAGGGGTTTGTGCAGCTGCCTCTGCACTGTCTTCAGATCTGCCTTTTTCTTCAGATTTTTTTTTTTGAGAGAGAGCACATGAGTGGGGGGAGGGGCAGAGGGAGAAGCAGACTCGCCGCGGAGCAGGGAGCCCGATGCGGGACTCGATCCCGGGACCTTGGGATGATGACCTGAGCCGAAGGCAGACGCTTCACCGACTGAGCCCCCCCGGCGGCCCTTCAGATCTGCCTTTATGGCAGCATTTCACTTGACCTTTGAGAAGCAGGGCAGCATTTTGGAAACTGAAAATGAGCCCACATGGGGGGTTGCAGCCGAGGAGCAAGAGGTGGGTGTTGGCATGGGGTCACGGGCCCACTGAGGTCAAGATGGAGACTTCCCTGAGGTGGGAGAGACGACCGAAGACTTCTGAGATGTCAGCAACCCTGAGTTTGGCCAAAGTGAAGCCTGCAAATCAGGGACCTGTGTCACATGAGGGACCGGAACTGACGTCAGTGGGAACAGAGCAGTTGGTTCCTATGATGTTGTGCTGTTTATTCCAAAATATTTTCTTCGGAGATAGGAAAGGAGCATGAGTGCAATCTGCAAACCAGAAAATCCTTACAAGTTTGGTGCACAAATGCAAAACATCAGACGAGGAAAACTGTGTGCCTTGAACAGCCCGGCAAGCAGACCCAGCGCAGGGCGACAGGGCAGTGAGCGGTGGCATCCGAAGCCACAGCCTGTCAAGGCCGTAATCCCACAGGCGGCCAAGCCGTGAACGGGGCTGCAAACACCCCACAATTATTCAAGAGGATTTGTCTGTGGTCCTTGCTGTTCAGGAGGAAGGTCCTCAGAAAGATGTGCCTGCCAGTTGACCCAGGATCCTCCCATCCTTGGATGTGGGTTCTGCTCACCTGTCTGGGCCCAGAGGCTGCTCCAAGGACATGGCCTTGAGGTGGTGAGCTGGGGCTGAGCCAGGAAGGGCTTCTATATAAACTCTTCAGACTGGGAGTGTGGATGCAGGGATCTGTTCATCTTGCCACCCAAGACGAGCCTCGTATGTAAGTTCTTCTTATGAAACCTGCCACCTCCCAAGCTGGCGTGGCCTGGCCCTTTCTTTGGTCTTTCCCTGCCCTCTGCATACAGGGACCAGGTTCAGCTCCCACTGGGGAGACTTCCAAGACAGCTGCAAACGAACACTTGCCCCATGGGGTGGGCACTCACCCTACAACGCCTTGGTGGCGGCCGTCCCCAGGCAAGGACTGGAGAGCTTTCCTGCGTGCCTTGTGGCTGGTGCCGCAGCACCACCTCACTGTGGCCGAGTGTTCGCCTCTTCTGAACTGAAGAAGTAACATCACAAGAAAGGTTTCTCATTTCCAAGGGCAATTATGAAATTTGGTGCTAGCTTAACTGAAAGTTCAAGTTTTTCACAACCATGTTAGGAAAGAAAAGGGCCAAAAAACCAGCAAATTCACCAGTCAGATTAACATACTGTTTCATTACAACACTAAAGATTTTTTTTTTGAAGATTTTATTTATTTGAGAGAGAGAGAATGAGAGATAGAGAGCTCGAGAGGGAAGAGGGTCCGAGGGAGAAGCAGACTCCCCGCGGAGCAGGGAGCCCGATGCGGGACTCGATCCCGGGACTCCAGGACCATGACCTGAGCCAAAGGCAGTCGCTCAACCGACTGAGCCACCCAGGCGCCCCACACTAAAGATTTTACTAAAAACGGCATTTTGCCTAGGCACCGAGAGCAGTCTTTCTGAAAGCTTAGAATTATTACCACATGGTTTTAATAATTTATTTTATGAAGTATCTTAAAAAAGAATGCAAAATCACCTTAAGACACGTGATAATGCATTCGCTGGGGCCAGGGCCACCTTATATAAACAAATGGAGTAACAGGCAAAGATAACCTAACCTTCAGAATACAAGAACCACAGTCTGCAAAATTTGGACAGAAACACTTTTAATTTCCATCTGAATATTTACAACAACGGAACAGGATTTTACAGAAAACAGTGAACGTACTATCTGTATTCTAATTTCTTTTGAGAACAAAGATGCCTTTTATAAATGCCACTGACTTTTAGAATAGAATGTATTTTTCTGTTACATCCAGATCATTACACAAGTAAAAACACCCTGGGTAACCACCTTTTAAATTTTAAAATCTAAATCTTGATTCCAATATTCCTGACCTGTCTCTTCTTAGCACATGAAAGAAATAAATTTTTTTTAAACACAAGTTCCGATTCAGAATTTTTATAAACAACAAAAATCTCACGCCTACTTAGTATCACTATACATTCGCAAAAAGCAAGTTTCAGGAAAATAAAAAATGATTTACAAAAGGCACTGAATTTAGCAAAAATTGGTAGAGCTTTTCATTTTGGATCAAACACTGGAAATGTTCACAGAGCACCGGAGAGAAGTTAGCCCTCAACTCAGGTGTGTAGTTTTGGGTATCAATCGCGGCAGTGGTTCTAAGGTGACCCCCATGCTCCAGGCAGACCCCCCCCACAGAAGGTCATGGCCAAGAGGAAGCTAAAATAAATGCAGTAAGGTAACTGACCAGAACTCAAAGATAAATCTCTAGTTTCTGTACTAAAACACAACACTCTTTTATAAAGGAAATCCAAAGGAAGTGAATTTGGAAATAGGCAATAAATCTCAAAGCCAGAGAACTTAAAAGATCATTTTATTGGCACTACCCCGGCAACTAAACGAAGTAACAAGAAGGGCAGGTTCCTTAGGGCTGCTGGTCTGTCAAGGGCTGGGACCATTCCCAGGACTCCCATATGGACCAGAGGATTTATTCCTCAGAGAAAAGCTAGTTTTATCTTCTGGACACTAGTTTAAATGTTTGTAATGACCCAAACTTGCAAGTGTAAGTCATTTCCAGGTTCGTTTACTCCCAGACATCCACCTTATTAACTGGTCGAACCCACTGGGACCGACTGGCAAAACAAAGATTTTCCATCAGGAACTAAAAAGTCAGAGACCCTTCCCAGAAAAGGAAGATGGCACTAAATTCATCTTTGTTGTTAAGAACGGAGTTGAAGCAAGTGCAGCTACTGGCAGCCCAGCTCCGGCATTCACCTGGGTTTCTGGAGCACACACAATGGGAATGGCATCTTACGCTTGGGAGTGGCGAACTTAAGTCCACATCGTCACACACTGACAATTTTCAGAAAGTTTGCAACTGGATTTGCTTCCATCAACTTCTCCCAAAACACCAGAAAACTAAATTTTATACAAAACATTTGCATTTTCTAAAAATCTTCTACTCTCAAAATGAGGACTAATAAATTAATCAGAATATATTCTTTTTGGTAAATTTTAGCATTAAACACATTACCCTTCTTCCTTTAAAAACAAAGACAATGGGACGCCCAGCAGCTTGCGCCAGCTCTACAAGGCTGTGAGCTGGGCCAGGCGCGCCATTCTGCGGAGGTGGCTCCCATTTGCAGGGCTATAGCGCCCAGGGCTGCCCAGGCCCGGGGAGTGGGGTGCGGGCCCAGGCTTCCCAGGGCTTCTCCCCGGGCTGCAGCTGTGGGGGCAACCAAGATCCAGCTGCTGAGACTCCAGCTTCCCTTTCAGCGCAGGACTTGGCCAACTGAGGAAACCAAGAAAGGTCTGTCAGCATCAACGGTGATACAGTCCCTGCACCCAAGCTCTGGCGGACCACCTGGTTCCAGAAGAGGTGCTGCGAACCTCAGAACCACGAGCCCTGAAGATTCACAGAACATAGATTTTCCACACGAGTCCCATGTGGCCCTGACCAGGGTTCCCAGCTGCTTCCATCCTGCACCCCCACCTCGTCAGCAGCACCCCCCTGCTTTCCACCCAACTGCACACCTCCTGCCTGTGCAGGGTGCCGCCAGCTGCGGCCACGGCGGGAGCTGCACGTCAGCCTGGCTAACCAGTGTTCCAGATGAACCACTACATGAAAACATGTGAATCACAACCGGACCATGTGGAAGCCAACTACCCACAAGCCCTGTATACGACAGGTTACCCCGCAGGACCACTGACCTCTGTCTGTCAGAGGGGGAGTAGCACAGGACGGCACTCTTCCACCTGTGGACAGCTGGGTACTGTTGAGGGTCCACGTCTGTACACTCCAGAGCTGCCAAAACATCTCGATCCAGTTTTGACGGCTCCTCTCTACAAGTCAGAAAAAAGGAAAGAAAAAGCAGGAACACTCGTGATTAAAAACACTTCCAACACCACTACTCAAGAGCCCAGCCCAGGAGCAGAAGGGCAAGTGTCCGTCTCTGTCACCAGCTGTCGGGGCCGTGGTGCAGGCTACGGAGGGACAGAGACCATGGTGGCGGACAGGACGCACTGTCCCACGGGGGGAGTGGTGGACCCAATACTGAGTGTCTCCACCTCCAGGGTCCCTGACCAGAAGGCTGACCCAGACGGCCCGTCCCCAGGGAGGCTGAGATGACCCCAGGATGGTCTTTCTTTCTAAAGCACACTGCGTTCTTGGTACAGTTCCAGTCGTTCTGCGGAGGACTACTTCCCCAGGGAGGAGAGCAAGACGTGAGGCTACGCTGGAAAGGAGAACACGTCTCCCACCAACTTGGAAGATGGCAAGAGAGCACCCAGAACTACAATCTCATGAAAGAGACGGGAGCCAGAAAAGCTCGTCCAACCAGGCTGGGGCTAGAGAAGTGTTTGAAGAAAACTGGGACATGGTGCCACATGAGCTCACGCCCACTCCCATGGCCTCCCGCATGTGCACACAGCCCACCATACCCAAAAAGGAAGAGCCTCTGGACGGGCTCCTTCGCAGCAGGGGTCCCTGAGGGCTCTGAGGACACGGAACCACAGTTCTGCTGAGCCCCGTGCACAGGAGTGTCGGGACCCAGACGTATCTCAGCCATTTTGGCTGACATTTCGCTTTCTGTCCTGGTTTGGTTGTTTCTAAGTGTGTCAGCAGGAGGCGGCTCTGACAAGTCACTCTCGACTGCATCCACTCCTGATGTCAAGCTCTTCTTTTCTCTAGTTTTCGTGGTTTTACTTGGTGTCTTAGAAAAATGACTTTCTAGATCTTGCAAATTCAGTTTACCCAACTTGACCACCAAGCCTGAGACCGGTGAGGTGAGAGCCTCCCCTGCGCGGGGGGCCGCTGGCCTCCTCCTGCCCAGGGTCCTGCTGCCGCCCAGGGGGCCACAGAACCCGTTCTTGCTGCTATGGGGACTGGCCAGGGTGGAGGCTTCTAGAAGGTTGGTCTCCTGCTCCAAGGGAAGGATGTCACACTTCGAGTCCCCAAAAGCGCTAACTGTGGGCTGGGTGTTGTTTCTAGCCGTGTTCTGTCGATTTTTAATCTCTTCCAAGCTCAAGTCATCGTCTTCATCCAGAAACGCCCTCACAGAGATGGAATTGCTGCACTTCTGGGCACGGCCTATAAGGAAGAGAAAGAGCAGCTCTTCAGAGCGGGCGACACAGTCGGCAAGGGTCACATGGTACAGCCGCAAATCCCCAGGACCAGTAGCAAACCGCCCTCTCCTTCAGATCCACCTCCTAAGACTCCCAGAAAGATGCCTGCGCTGCCCTTGGGAAAAGCCAAGCAGGACCCTGCACCCAGAAACAACAGTGTCCAGCGCCCCACCTTCAAAGGCAGGAAAATGAGGAAGAAGCCAAGCTCAAGGGTAGGCACGCGTGGGACGTGACAGTGGCTGGTACCTCCCATCTAACTTGCAAGGACACCAGTGGGCTGAGAACATGAGCAGCCGACAGAAGCAGCAGGTGCTTGCTCTTCACATGGACCCACTTCTTGGTCCGCGGACACGGGACAGGGTCCGAGTCCCGAGAACCTACAGACATCTGCGTGTCCTTACCAAAGGCAGAGGGGCTCTCCTGACAATAGGCTTCATTTGCTCCTGAGTCCTGTTGGGCCTTTTTGCCTGCTTCCTGGTGAGTGAGATATTCTTCTAGTTTTTGCAGACCCTCCTGGGAAGACAGATCAACAAAACAGCCCAGAAAGTCCCAGTATTCGACCCAGGGATACCCCAGCTCATGAGCCAGCTCCCTGCAAGAGTAAGTACAATCCATCAGTTGGAAAACGAGGTGTAAAAAACCAAACTCACAGAACTGACTACACAGAAAACAGCCACTTTACACTGGAAGTGCCAAACAATACCTGTAATCTTAGTTACAATTTTTATTTTTAAATTTGGGGCTAAAATAGTACTTTGCATTTTCTCAAGCAGGGCAAGACTAAGCAGGGTTTCTGTCATGGACCACCACATGGAACACACTAAAGTCGTGGCAAAAGAAGGGGGCTTCAACCACCCCACTGGCACCACAAGCTAAAGACCAGCCTTCCTGTTTCCTTAAAACAACTGTGTCAGGTTAGAGAGGATTCTGGTTTGGCTCAGGCACATAAAACTTTGAAGTCCTTATCAAGTTCAAGTTGTAAACCTGAAACTGTATTTCTCAAACTATATTTTGAGAAAAAGTTCTAAAACAATTCAAAGTAGCTTTATTTGATTACACTGTAATTTAGATTCTTCACTATGGGAAAATCACCTTTCAGGGACTTTTTACTAGTAGCTGCTAGCCACACCCACCTCTTGTGTTTTATTTCCTGCTTTCCTGCTAAGGAGACACCCACCGTATGGCCCATCAAACAAAATGCTGCCACACCCTGGACACACTTCCCATTAGTCTCCGCCTGGAGAGGGACCGCTATGGAGGACACCTTTGCTACACACTGTGTGCAATGTTTGCAGGAATCAGACCTCAATGAAAAGGCTTCACATCCCCCTACCCCAACCCCATAAACACTTCCCAGGAATGATTATTTTGCAGCTGTAACTGGTTTCTGTCCTCAACCAACATATAGGCATGCAGCGTACAAAACAACATTGCCACTCAGCTCCTGTCCCTTCATACTAAGCCAGCCAGTACCTTCCCACCCTCTCGATGCCTCTTTCTGGATCCGTCTTCCTGACATTGTGAAAGAAGCCTGCTTTCTCTCGAGGTGGCGTTTTCCAGAGTCTGCGAAAATCTTCTGCCTGAGGAGAAAATGTACTGAGCTGTGCTATGCACCCAAGTTACAGGAACACCAGCATCACAGAGCCAGCTGAGTGCCTCCTGGCATCCCTCCTCCTCCTCACACACCCTGGGCATCATGCCCTCCTGTGTGGTAGCTGGACAGACCTCAGGGCCACTTTATGACAGCGGCACAAAGGGGCTCTGGCAAGTCTCCATAGGGGAGCAGCCCTGCTCCCTTCCAGTGGCCCAGGCTGGGCTGTGAGGCTCAGAGCTGCCACACTGAGGGCCTCAAGTCACTTTCCCATCACACAAGAGGAAAAGTCACCCATATTAGAGTTTTGTTTTATGCAACCGAATCTAACCCTCACTGATAACACCTGTTTATGGTGACACTTCTATAACTGCAAATAACTATTTAATTAAAATTATTAACACCGGGGCTCCTGGGTGGCGCAGTTGGTTAAGCATCTGACTCTTGGTTTTGGCTCAGGTCATGGTCTCGGGGTTGTGGGATCGAGGCCTATGTCAGGCCCCTCGTTCAGTGGGGAGTCTGCTTGAGATTCTCCCTCTCCCTCTACCCCTCCCCCTGCTCTCTTGCTCTCAAATAAATCTTTAAAAAATAAAATAGATATTTTTTAAAGATTTCATTTACTTATTTGACAGAGAGAGAGACAGTGAGAGCAGGAACATAAGCAGGGGGAGTGGGAGAGGGAGAAGCAGGCTTCCCGCGGAGCAGGGAGCCCGATGTGGGACTCGATCCCAGGACCCTGGGATCATGACCTGAGCCGAAGGCAGACGCTTAACAACTGAGCCACCCGGGCACCCAAAATAAAATTATTATTTTTAAATTTTGTTAAGACAGTAGGTCTTGTGTTAGGTATTTGAGTTTTTTTTTGTTTTTGTTTTTGTTTTTAAGATTTTATCTTTCATTAATTTCCACACCCAACGTGGGGCTCGAACTCACAACCTCAAGATCAAGAGTCACACGCTCCACGAACCAAACCATCCAGGCACCCCTTTAAAATCTTTAACAAGAAAGATGACACACCGTGTATGAAATACCTCAGCCCAGAAGGTGAACTTCAGAGTTTGCACAGCAAAGTTCCTAGGGACAATACACATCCAGGAATATGGGACTGGACAGCCCAGCTAGACTGGCATGTGCCACGAGAAGGGCCACTGATACGGACAGAAGAACCAGGTGATGATGGTGGGTTAGCCCAGGTGAACTTCACTGCTCTGAAGTGTGGGCTCACCACCACATGCACCCTGGCTCGCCAGTGAGGAACAGGGTCAAGACAGCAGATTCCTCAAACCTCGTCCCAGCTCACTGGGATTCCACGAGGCGTGGCCTCAAGACCAAACACAAAGCAAGAGCTGGAATACCCAGCACTTCCGGTGCAAACAGCCAGGAGCTGCTTCCAGAAGCTTTTACAGTAGCTCACCTTGGATGGGCTCAAGGGCCCTGCAAAGGCTCGCAAGGTCAGAACAGGGTCTCCGGGGCCGCCTCCACCATGGCCGATGTGAGAGGTCTTGGTTGTCTGGTCTGAAGACCACAACTCCCCAATCACTGGAGACGATGTGTCCTCGGCTCTCAAGAGTGGCACGTAGTAGTGGCCTGGGAGGAGGAGACACCCCGGGTAAGGCAACTGCTTGGGCGGATGCTCACCTCAGTGGCTGTGTCAGGCATCTGGTAAATAGCCCGGTAAACACCACTCTGCAAGCGATCCAGTGATGGCAAGGCTGCAGAAGCTCTGGAGCTGGAGGTTCTGGGTGAGAGGCCAGTTTTTGCCAGACTCACTTAACTAGCCCCACATTCTTCCTCCACTGGAAAAATAAAAGGAAGGAAGGGGAGCAGCAAACACCCCTTTACCCCCACGTACTAAAAAGACTGAGAGGCAGGACCTGTGTGAACAAGATTATTCTAAGTGGGAGCCTGAGAATCGTTAAAGGAGAGACAGGCCGTGGTGCAGAAGGGGCACATGGAAGGGCAGACAGGGAGCTACTGATAAGCCAAGCAAACGCCAGACCAAAGAGCTCCTCCCACCTCCACTCTGCCAACATGCAGGCTGTGCTCGGGGAGCAGGGACCAGAGGGACCTGCCACGTGTGATACCGAGATTATGGGGTGATGCCATGAGCAACAGTCAAATGACAGACAACTTGCCGTCTCCCAGAAAAGTTCAAGGCTTCAAAGGAGGATTTATATGACAACTGGCATGTGGGCTGGGGGTTCAGGCAGCAGCAGATCACCCTGAGAAGGGCTGTCTCCCTGAGAGGGGAGCTTGCTCCCACGGTGTAAGGCCAGGCTCAGGCAGTCCAAGGCCTTCCCACTGGCGGTCCTCACACTCCAAGCACCAGGCCCCACCTTACCCTTTAAGTACTCTCTAATCCGCTCCTTCAGTTCCATAGACTTATTTCTGCTTCTTTCACAAATGACCTATTTTTAAAAAACATAGTATGTGAACAGTCGATACCTTGTCACATTTTATCACTAAAATAATTTTATAAAACCAAATTTTAAGATTAACTAAGCAAGGATAGTGTCCTAATGCTGAAAATTTCATAAAGCCCACAATCAAAACAGTACAGTCTTTCTTCCAAAAATGTTCTATAAACGCTGAAGGGGTCAGGACAAGAAGAACAAACTCTGTGGGTGAATTTTATTGTCTTTGTTTGTGCTAAACTACACATTCTAGTTTTCTTGCAAGGAAAGGCACTATCAGTCAGGGCAGAGACAGGCAGACACGCTTATAATTTTCAGCTCCGTGAGCTCCAATGACTGGGGGCCTGTCTGTTGCTGTTGTTTGGCTGGATTAAAAGAGAATTCCTATTTAGCATGCAACACAGTGTTTTATTCTTACTACTACAGGAGTTACCTTTCTTCCTTAGAGAACTGTAGCAACAAGAACATTTTTGCTAGAATAAACAAAACAGTAACCTTCAAATAAGGAAGGAACCACAAAATTACCATCTCCTGCCAGCCTGCGAGAGAAACCAACTACACTGTACCCTGCAAGTCGTACAACTATTTTTTTAAATGTGTAACTGATTGTGAGGAATGGCAAATGTTTTAATAATACTGGTTACCAAATACCATTTTATATTGAAAATATATACCAATGCACATGAGAAGTTGAGTCAGACACATGAAAAAGAACGGTAATTTCTGAGATGTAGAATGGTGAATTTTATCTCTTTTTGCTTATGTGTACTCTCAATGAAATGAGAGAAAATGAGCGCTATTTGTATGCCATACCAACTACAAGGGTGGCATCTCTACCAGGTTAGAACCTTACAGATTCCACTGCAAAGGGCTGGCTGGTGCAGCTCCAATGCACGCGACAAATCACCCACCTCAGTTCCTGTCTGGTCCGCCTCCCGCCCACCTCACAGGCACAGATGTACCTCTGCCCTCTCTAAGACACATTTTGCTCAACTGCCAATACCAACCCTGACAAGACTTGTATGGGTCAGGTGAGAATACCCAGGAGGGGCTTAGGACAGCGCCTGGTACACAATGAGCTAAGCACATGTCAGCTGCTTTCAGCACCATCATCCTCATCACTACCACGACCCCATCCTTACCGCCACCCCCCCTTCACCATCCTCACCAACACCATCCTCCTCATCACCACCACCATCCTCACCACCGTTACCACCATCACCATCACCATCATCAGCACCGTCACCATCACCACCACCACCAATCACCTCCTCTATTCTCTGGTTCCCTGGTCAACTAAGATATGCACAGAGAGAACTTGATAAAAAAAAACCACGAGCTCAGGGCGCCTGGCTGGCTCAGCTGTTAAGAGTCTGCCTTCGGCTCAGGTCATGATCTCAGGGTCCGGAGATCGAGCCCCGCGTCGGGCTCCCTGCTCAGCGGGAAGCCTGCTTCTCCCTCTCCCACTCCCCCTGCTTGTGTTCCCTCTCTTGCTGTCTCTCTGTCAAATAAATAAAATCTTTAAAAAAAAAAACAACAAAAACCACGAGCTGTTGAGAACAAATGATCACCAGTTTCAGGAAAATAAAATCAGCAAACATGGGCAGTTCATTTCCTCCTGATTCTACAGATGTGTCTTCTTTACGGTGCACCTTACTCAGTAATCATGGTTCTAAGGTGTGCCCATGAGGCAAACACGTTCACACAGTCAGTACTGTGACTTCACAGTAACTATGATCAAGACTATAATTTCACATATTTTCATGTCTAACACTACAGTAACAGCATTTTAATAGATACTTACATCTTCAGGAGTTTTATCATATTTATTCCTTGGATTTTTTACAATCAAAGGGTGTGAAGAAAGCACGTTGACCACATCTGCATTCCCAAACTTACAAGCAAAGTGCAACGGTGTGTCATAGCCCTGAGAAAGGTGCAGGGAAAGAATTATTTATGTTTGTTTCATAAGTCTGCTTTAAAATAAAAATAGGTTATTTAGCAGAACAAACAAAAACCCTCAAAATTAAAAGACCATAAAAAGACACTGTTATTGGGGCGCCTGGGTGGCTCGGTCGTTGGGTGTCTGCCTTCGGCTTGGGTCACGGTCCCAGGGTCCTGGGATCGAGCCCCACATCAGGCTCTGCTCAGCGGGGAGCCTGCTTCTCCCTCTCCCACTCCCCCTGCTTGTGTTCCCTCTCTCGCTGTCTCTCTGTCAAAGAAATAAATAAAATCTTTAAAAAAAAAAAAAAAAGACACTTATTATAACTAAGAAATAAATGGCATGTTAGCACATACCCACTTTAAGCCAGGGCTTAAGGCCAGCCCAGCACCCGTTACTGTTGCCCAGTGCCCGGGTGCCCAGGTCCAGGGGTAGCTTATAAATGAGCTAGGGCAAAATACCTGCTAAGTAAACAGCAGCAGCCTTAACAATTCAGGGCCCAGTACAATGTTATATAATCAATGCCCAAAAGGTGAAATAAACAGGGGCACCTGGATGGCTCAGTCGGTTAAGTGCCTGACTCTTAATTTCGGTTCAGATCACGATCTCAGGGTTGTGAGATTGAGTCAGCGTCAGACTCAATCTGTGCTCAGCACAGAGTCTGCTTGAGATTCTCTCTCCCTCTCTCTCTGCCCTTCCCCCTGCTTGTGCTCTGTCTCTAAATAAATAAATATAATCTTAAAAAAAAAAAAAGGTGAGGGCGCCTGGGTGGCTCAGTCGGTTGAGCGACTGCCTTTGGCTCGGGTCATGATCCTGGAGTCCTGGGATCGAGTCCCGCATCGGGCTCCCTGCTCGGCGGGGAGTCTGCTTCTCCCTCTGACCCTCTTCCCTCTCGTGTGCTCTCTCTCTCTCATTCTCTCTCTCAAATAAATAAAATCTTAAAAAAAAAAAAGGTGAAGGACGCTTGGGTGGCTCAGTCGTTAAGCGTCTGCCTTCAGCTCAGGTCAGGATCCCGGGGTCCTGGGATCGAGCCCCGCATCGGGCTCCCTGCTCCGCGGGAAGCCTGCTTCTCCCTCCCCCACTCCCCCTGCTTGTGTTCCCTCTCTCGCTCTCTGTCAAAATAAATAAATAAAATCTTTAATTAAAAAAAAAAAGGTAAAATAAACAGATGGAGGCAACACCCAGAATAAAACAAAGTCTATGAATTTGGTCTGTACCCAAAGAAAATTCTCTCTAGTGGCTAATACCTAGTAAATGAAACTCTATTCCTGACCCCAGGATGCTTGTCAATGCTCTGACTTGCCCTTAGTGGCACCCATTCCCAGATACTTTCAACTAAGGCCTAAAGATCAGTGGGCTTTAGGGTAACAGCATCCTTGAGCCCAAGAGCTATGGAGCAAACCTCCTCTGGGTACCCTCACTTGAATGACCACGAGCTCAAATGTAGCACATCCAAAACAGAACCCACTCACATCTACCAGAGCTAGAAACGTGGCCATGCAGTCCACCTATGATTACCAAGGATGGCAGATCCCAGCTCTGGAGTCCCTGGCAGGTCATCCCTGCCCCCCACATGCCACGCTGCCATCCCCTTAGTTTCTCGCCCAGACTACCAAGACTCCTCATGGGCCTTGCTTCCTGTACTCACTAGGTGACCCAAATGATCTTGTGTGAGCAAATAACCTCCAGGCAGCACCCATCCCCTGCTCCACACGCTCTATTTCATACAACTTCTCACATGAACCTAGAAAAGTCTGGGTGTTTGCCTACAGTAGCACTCCCTAACTGCATCTTGCCCTTTTGTCCGGGTTGGCAAATGTTCCCAACCAAGGGCCAGAGAGCGAACATTCAGAATGAGCAGTGCTGTGTTCCAATAAAGCTTTATTTACAAAAACAGACTGTCCTTTGCTGGATCTGCTCTAGTGCATTCTCTGATTTAGGACCTTGATTCATGTTCACCTGAGACAACCCTATCCAGCTCTGTGGCCCAAGCTCTAAGAACAGCCTGACCTCCCGTCAGGCCTGCAGAGGTGGGAGGACGATGGTCACTCTGCAGATCAGGGGTCACTGTTTCCACTCATTCAGAGCAGCCGACCACAGAGGGACCGCAACACCCCTGCTTCCTTCTGGCCACTGCTCTTCTTCACACCTCGTCACGTCCATCTCTAACCTGCTTCAAAATCTGCAAACATGGCCGCAACCTCTCTCCTCATTCCCGCCGGCAACTGCTGTTCCTGCACAAGACAGCAGGCTCCGGGTTCTCTGGACACTGCTGGCGGCCCAGCCTTGCTCCTCACCGAGCTGATCTCTGCTGTGCCCTGTGCTTTCTCAATAGTCCAAATTTGTGGTCAACAATTTAACTGATTCCTACTCTTAGTGAGTTATGGTCAAAGATGGCCTATAACATCTAATTTCAAAAATGTATTAAGTGTTCCCTGTGGAGGTGCATACGCACATTTTCTGTGAATACTGCACAGACATTAAGAAAAACTGTATTTTCTGTAGGGCACACACTTCTCTTATGTTTTTCAAGTCACACGTCCTGATTGTACTAATCAAGTCAGGACGCTTTCCGTAATGAGTCTGTTCACCCTTAGTTTTAACGGACTTAACTCTGATTTTGCTCCTTCTTATTTTACATTTACTATTGCTTTCATATAATCATTGTTTTCTCTTTTACTTCCTTCTATAATTGTGCTAGCTTGGCCAAATTTATCTTTACTCCCCCTTTTCTCTCTTGTTAATTTAAAAGTTATCCTTGCGGGGCGCCTGAATGGCTTAGTTGTTAGGCGTCTGCCTTCGGCTCAGGTCACGATCCCAGGGTCCTGGGATCGAGCCCCGCAACGGGCTCCCTGCTCGGCAGGAAGCCTGCTTCTCCCTCTCCCACTCCCCCTGCTTGTGTTTCCTCTCTTGCTGTCTCTCTTTCTCTCTGTCAAATAAATAAAATCTTTGAAAATAAATAAATAAATAAAATAAAAGTTATCCTTGCTTTGCAGTTCTGGAGTTCAATGTGTCACATTTGACACGTGTCATGAAATAGTAAGTCACGCGCCACTCCAACATGCTTCTGTTACCCCCTCTCCTGCCAACTACAATTTTTCAAACTCCTAGGCTTGCTCAGAGCTTACAATTCTTGGCTCTAAGCAATCACTGGGTTCTGCATTATATAAATATGTAAAATTCTTCTGTTTTAAGCATTCTTATGTAAGGGCGCCTGGGTGGCTCAGTCGTTAAGCGTCTGCCTTCAGCTCAGGTCATGGTCCCAGGGTCCTTGGATCGAGTCCCAGATCACGCTCCCTGCTCGGCGGGAAGCCTGCTTCTCCCTCTCCTACTCCCCCTACTTGTGTTCCCTCTCTCGCTGTGTCTCTCTCTGTCAAATAAATAAAATCTTAAAAAAAAAAAAAAAAAAAGAATTCTTATGTAAGCCTATGCACCATTAAAAACCAACCCTTTGAAATTTTTAACTCCACAGGAAATATTCCTATATGAAGTGGGGAAAAAAATATATATATAATACATAGAATCCTAAAATAAAAGGCACCAAACCCCTTTACTTTCTTCTCTCTTTAGGTTTTGACATTGGCTCATCCTCCCATCAAAGCCCTGCTCAGGCCACTGTGGAAAAAGGCCAGGAGGGACCTGTCCTTGCACACAGCCGAGACTCAGGTGTACCCTGCCTGGTGGGGCAGAACTCTCGTGTGTGAATGGACCTTGTCATCCATCCCTCTCTAAGCTGGCTGAGCTCAATGAATGCGCCATCTCCTCTCTACATGCAGTGGGATGCAGTAAATACTCACATATGAGAGACACAAATCTTGTTTTGAAACTGGCTATGACTTCTCCTAAGGCACACTCACCGCTTTGTCAGGAGTGTTCAGGTACAGGTCCACGATGTAACAAATGCGCTGTTGCAGCATGTTCGGGTCATCGTCTGGGTACATGAGCCGCATAAACTCGGGGTTTTCCAGAGTTTCCAGAGTCAGCTGGCAGATCGAAGCTTGGTTCTCTTTGGCAGCAACATGCATAACATTGTACCTACATCCTTCCTGAAAGAAAACTGCAGATTCTGAGCTTCATTTTTGTCAACCACAGTATTTTGATGCTAATAATCCTAGAAGCAGGCTTACCTGCACGATGGTTGGATTGTCACCTGAACCAATCAGATACCGGGGGTTACTCCAGGTGAGATCAGAAAAAATGTCTTCTTCTCCCTTCTCCACAGCTTTTCGAAGTTTGGCAGTGAGATCTTGAGTACGGGGGGTTTTATAACTGTTTGCTCGTTCTCTGTTCATAGTTTCTGACTCAGAGGAGTACAAACCATCTGTCATTAGAGACAGAATTTAAGAACATTTAACTTCACAAACATTCTCTCATCACCCACTGTGTGCTACATTGAGGGCAACAAAAACCTCTCCCACAGAAGCTTCTAACCTAGTTGGGAGTAACAAGTAAGAATCAATTAGCATAAACAGCAGAAGGGCATGTGTCCTAGCTGACAACATGGCACAAACATCACTATAGCATGAGTCCAAGAACAAATGGACCTGACTAGACTCTAGCTGCAAAAGGCTTTCTGAGGAGGGATAAACGCACACCAGCAGCGCCTGCACAAGAACTTCCAAGCATACAGAGCATTCCCATAAAGGCAGAGTGAGTCAAAAGTGATTTTTGTTGTTGTTGTTTAATTACAACCACCTGAGAATGTCTGAGAGCAATCTCTAGAGGAGTATTTTCATAAACGGCAAACTATTCAAAATCACTCTGGTTCCCCTCTAAGAAGCACCCGTGTCAGGCCAAGTAAGGAAAGAGAGGAAAGGGCTTTCGCCTGAAGGCCTTATGTCCACAAGAAGATGCCTTCCCTGGGAGTCCCGGCCCGCCTGGGAGACAGGACAACTGTGAGCTCCTGGAGGGGACGCGATGAAGGCTGTGAAAGCTAAGAGGCTGCTGCGGTTCTGCACGGTGCGGACTGAAAAAGCCTCTCACAAGACCCTGGTTTGCAGCCAGAGTGGGTAGGGTCGGACCTCTGACTGGACAGGTCCTGCAGGTGAGCTCAACTTTTGCAGGACTGTCTGGTCAGCGCTGGTGGCACAGTCCTAGAAGCAGGTATAGCTTCATTCAGGTGGGAAACAGACGCGTCTCAGCATCTAACAAAGCCCCTGAACCCCATGGGCAGCACGGAGAGAGGGGAACAAAAGCAGCAGAACAAAGGACCAAGCGTGGCCCTTCTGCTGCTTCTCCCTTGGCCTTGTCAGCTTCAGGGCCTGGAGGGGATGCCGGCCCACCCACTGCCCCGCTGCCTTTCTCCTCAGGGTCATTCCCAGACCAGGTAACTGACCCATTCTCCACGGCCCGGGCCTTAGCTCTCTACTTCCTAGCAAACCAAACTCCTTCTCTCAAAGGAGAAAACCAATTATAATACATGTGGAAGACAGCACAAAACACCTAGGGCCCACCGGACAGTAACACCAAGAAGTGAGCCGCTACATCATTTACCTTTCAGTCCACCACTGCTAAAGAATGGTGCTATTTTCACAGGAGAAAGTGGTGAAGAGGCTTTGCCTGGAGAAGGGAAATAATCACAAACTCCTCTAGCAAATTTCTCAGCATCTTCTCTACTTGAAAAAGCTTTAAATCGAGATCCTTTGATCATTCTGACAGCTTGTAATGCTTCCTTTCTATCTTCATAAACGTGAATCCTTTCTGCATGGGAAAAGTAACAGGAAAATTAAGACAGGAGTAACCGGAGTCACTGTCACTTAGTTCACACCTGAAGACATGGGTTTCATAATAAACAACTGTTACCCAGTTGTCTGATTTTTCTCTCATATTAATATTTCAGATATTTTTCTTAAAAAAAATTCTTTTTAGGGGCGCCTGGGTGGCTCAGTGGGTTAAGCGTCTACCTTTGCTTTTTTTAATCTTTTTTTTTTTAAGATTTATTTATTACTTGACAGAAAGCACAAGGCTTGGACCCCTGACACGCAGAGGGAGAGGCAGGTAGAGGGAGAAGCAGGCTCCCCACTGAGCAGGGAGTCCAATGCGGGGCTTAATCCCAGAACCTCAGGATCATGACCTGAGCCGAAGGCAGACACTTAACCCACTGAGCCACCCAGGCGCCCGTTAAACATTTTATTTTTAAGTAAGCTCTACACCCAACATGGGACTCGAACTCACAACCCCAAGATCAAGAGTTGCACACTCCACTGACTGAGACAACCAGGTGCCCCAATATTTCAGATTTTTAATCTTGAAGAAAAAGGGCCTTGGCTAGTCGAAAGAACACAATTAATAAGCTTGATCATATGTATGCACATGGATATAAAAATATGTATTTTGTATACATGTGTAACTTTATATTTAAGGGTACTATTTCATACAGAAAAATAAAATTCCTGGATTAATGCTCTAAATAAAAATAATAAAAGCAAGTTAAAAATTACAACTATATTAGCAAAGAATGTAAGCGATTTTTAAACATAATTTTGGGTGGGGAATGCCTTTCTAAGCATGCCAAGAAACCAAGAATACATTAAGGAAAAGAAAGTTCCAATTACATAAAAATATTAAAGTTCTATAGGAGAACTATCATAATCAAATTCATATGAGACTCTCATAAATACGTAAAATACAAACGACAGATGGGGAGAAAAAAAATTTTTAACTAACATAATGGAATAATAACGTCCATTGCCCCAAAAACTGGTCAACAGATAGGACCAAAAGATACATCCAATTAATACAAATAAACTATAATAACATAAAAAAAGTAATCCACCTACAACAAGATAGAGGTTTTCCTTATTCAAAAGATATAAAAGAGAAGTTCAATAACATGCGGTTGTGTGGTTGATAGAGCAGAAACAAGACACCTGCCTTCCCTTTTTATAGATTTAAAATGTTGAGTTCAGTACTGTAGAGACTGGAAAAATCACTCTCTCAAACACAGTGAATGCTAATGCCTTTTGGAGGGCAGTGGCCTTTAAAGTTTCAAAAATACATACCTTTTTTTTTTTTAAATGCATTATTTGTTCTTAGTATTTTTTTTTTTTTAAGATTTTATTTATTTGACAGAGAGAGACACAGCGAGAGAGGGAACACAAGCAGGGGGAGTGGGAGAGGGAGAAGCAGGCTTCCCGCGGAGCAGGGAGCCCGATGCGGGGCTCGATCCCAGGACACTGGGATCATGACCTGAGCCGAAGGCAGATGCTTAACGACTGAGCCACCCAGGTGCCCCAAAAATACATACCTTTTGACCCAACACTTCTACTTAGCATTTTTTTTTAAGATTTTATTTATTTATTTGAGAGAACTAGAGAGAGTGAAAGAATGCACGCACAGCAGGGAGAAGCAGAGGGAGAGGGAGAAGCAGATCCCCGCTGAGCAGGGAGCCCGATGCTTAACCAACTGAGCCCCCCAGGCGCCCCTCTACTTACCATTTTTATGAAAATAAAAATAAGGTACATTTTTATATGTAAATCTATGTTAAGTTTAAATGAAAAAAATATTATAAATAAATACAATGCGAATTCATATGTATATATAAACAAAATATAGGAGGGTCAGGAATGATACACAAAAGCAGTTATAAGGTGGTTAATTTGAGTAAGATTTGGGTGGGAAGGAGGAAATTTTACTTTATATACTGCATATGTAATATAATATACATAAATATTACATATATAATTTCATGTTTTTATAAAAAGCAACTTTTATAATAAAGATATAAATATATATATAAAAATAAACAGAAATTGCATCATGACCATTTCCAGTGTCACTAAACCTTCTTTAAAAAATTCTTATGGTTGAGCTTTTCCGTGCCGATAGCGCTCTCGCAAACATGGTGAACGTTCCTAAAACCCGCCGGACTTTCTGCAAGAAGTGTGGCAAGCACCAGCCCCACAAAGTGACACAGTACAAGAAGGGCAAAGATTCTCTTTATGCCCAGGGAAAGCGGCGTTATGACAGGAAGCAGAGTGGCTATGGCGGGCAGACTAAGCCGATTTTCCGGAAAAAGGCTAAAACTACAAAGAAGATTGTGCTGAGGCTTGAATGTGTTGAGCCCAATTGCAGATCTAAGAGAATGCTGGCTATTAAGAGATGCAAGCATTTTGAACTGGGAGGAGATAAGAGAAAGGGCCAAGTGATCCAGTTCTAAGCTTCATATTTTGTTAATATTACGAAGACAATAAAATCATGAGGTTATGTTCAAAAAAAAAAAAAATTCTTATGGTTGAATATTCCATTCTACTCATGGTACATAATATGTCTAACAAATCTATTTTGGGGTACCACCAGAAATGGTACACAATAATGACAGTCTATAATTTCTGACATTCTATTCAACACCAGGCTTTTATTTAATTCTTTCCAGTGTTAAAGCTACCTTAGTCTTGTTTAAAACTGGAATTCTTCGGGGCACCTGGGGGGCTCAGTCGGTTCAGTGTCTGACCTCGACTCAGGTCATGATCCCAGGGTCCTGAGATGTGGCCCCGCTCCCTGTCAGAGGACAGCCTGCTCTCCCCTTCCCTCTGTCCCTCCCCCCACTCATGCTCACTCGCACAGGCTCGCTCATTCTCTCTCTCTCAAATAAAATCTTTAAAAAAATTGCAATTCTTTGATGCTGAAAACTACTTATAGCTGCATTAGCCATTTATGTTAACATAAAAGGTGTTCAGATTCTGTTGAATAAAAATAAAAGAGGGAAATAATTAATCGGCAAATGGAAGCTAGCCAAAAACTACTTGTAAGGTGAAGCATGTCTCAAAGAATCCAATTTTCTTCATTTTAAAAAATTCACATATACATTTACAAATAATTCAGCAGAGTTCTACATAAAAATGCTACCAATGGTTCACTTGGGGTGGTGAAATTATGGTGATTAAATTCTTCTCTGTGATTTGAGATTTTCAAAATCACCTTCCCCTGCTGCCCACAAAGCACCTGTGTAAGAAACACCAGGTATGGGGCGCCTGGGCGGCTCAGTTGGTGAAGCATCTGCCTTTGGCTCAGGTCATGATCCCAGGGTCCTGGGATGGAGCCCCGCATCGGGCTCCCTGCTCAGCAGGAAGCCTGCTTCTCTCTCTGCCTGCTCCCCTTGCCTATGTTCTATCTCTGACAAATAAATAAAATCTTAAAAAAAAAAAAAAGAAAGAAACACCAGGTGCTTGTTACATTACCATTTCTCGCTGGGGTGTCCTCGTATGCCGGGCACACCCCATAGTACAGAGGCGGCTCCGTAGATGCCCTCGCTATGGCTTTGTGGCCATTGACCCCAGTGGCGGCACTGAAGGTCATGGAGCAGGTCTTAGATGTCACGACATCTTCCTCTGGAGGATTCAAGCCCATGCTATAACCAAAATCTCTGTCTTCAGACAAGCTGACCTGCTCAGCCTGGCTCCCTACAGCAGACTTCAAAATCCTCTGTGCATCTTGGCTTAGAGAAGTGGCACCTGAGGTGTCGAGGCCAGCAGGATGTGAAGGCAGTGTTCTTCCATGCTCTAATAAAGCCTGAGCCAATTTTTTCTCAAAAATGAACCTTGTGGTTGATGTAATGGGTCCACATTTCAATCCAGCTTTCACAATTTCTTCTCTAAGGTCATCGGGATTCAGGAGTTTCAGCCGCGCCAAGATGGCGTCCATTGTCATTTCACCTATAGGCCCAAGACAACGAAAATCAATTTGATGGTTATAAGTACATCTTTTCTTATTAAAAAACAAAACAACAAAAAAACACGCAACAGTAGCAAAAAAGCTGGCTTCAGTTTCATTTCAATTCAGCGTTTCTCTATATTTTTTGTAGTCTATAAGCCCTCTATGAGAACTTTCTGAAGTTTTTGGTTTCCAAATTGATAATAATCTAAACAAAATTAAAATGTTCATCTGGATAAGAACGTTAGAACCTGGTACTATTACGTGACACAATCACTCTAACATTCTAGGAAGGTAAGCACATTGGGGAAACAGGCATGCTCATTTGTTGCTGGAGTGTAATGTGGAACAAACCCAAGGAAGGCAAGTGAACAATATCCATCAAAACTCCAACTCCAGAAATATATCCTACATATATATTTGAATTTTATTCCATAAATAAAGGGAAATTATGCAAAGACTTAGCCAGAGAAGCCACAAAGATAGCTCTGGCAGTCATTCTGCTAATACTAATACCAAGTAGCTAACTCTTGGGGGTCTTTCCCACACTACAATTTTTCCATGTGGCAGGTTCACCCACCACTTGACAGATGAAGAACCTGGATCACAGAGACACTAAGTAACTTGTTCAGGTTACACAGCTACCCAACAAGTGGATGTGAGCTACAGCAAGAGCTTCAGTCAATACCTTTGGAGAAAGAGCAGTTAAACCTATGGATTAAACGTCTAAGCATGGTCAGCAAGAAGTGGGAAGGAGGTAAAAATAAGGGGGCAAAAGACTAGTGCTGTGGTAATGGGGTTGGAAACAGGGGCTCAGATTAGAAAAACTTAAGGACAGATGGATCAGATGCCATGGGAGGGGTTTGAGGGACTGCAGTCACCTAAAGTAACACCCAGATCTCCAGCCTACATGCCTACGAGTGACTCCACCCGAGAGAGAATACTAGAAAGAGATGGAGACATAGGCACGGTAGCATCAGAAACACCTTACTGCCACCAACAGGGTGTTTCAATTCTCAAGTCCAAGATTTGTAAGTTCAGAGTGGGTAACAGACCTGAGAGCCGTAAGCACATGGATGGTGACTGTAATACCAATAATACACCAGGTGTAACAAGGAACAGACGGAAAGGATTAACAGACAGGAGAGAAAGAGAAACTCCTAGAAGGGATGAAGAAAGAATTGCGCACAGTAATGTATCAATGAAACCAAGGAGTAGAGAGTTTTAAGAGGTATTTTCGGATGAAATGATGGGACATTCAAGATTAACTTTAAATTATTCTAGGGGCACCTGGGTGGCTCAGTTGGTTAAGTGTCTGACTCTTGATTTCAGCTCAGGTCATGATCTTGGGGTTGTGAGATCAAGCCCCACGTGAGGCTCTGAGGTCAGTGGCAGTCTGCCTGAGATTCTCTCTCCCTCTTAAATAAATCTTAAAAAAAAAAATTAGCAGGAGAGCAAGAGGAGGAGCAGTGACAGATAAAATAAGATTCACAAAATATCAATACCTGTTGTAGCTGGATGATGACTACAAGCAAGGAGCTCATTATATTACCCTATTTCTGTGTATTTCTTTTATTTTTTTTCTTTTTAAGTGGGCTCCACGCCCAGCATGGAGCTCAATGCATGGAGCTCAATGCAGGGAACTCGTGACTCTGAAATCAAGATCTGAGCTGAGATCAAGAGCCAGAGCTCAATGGACTGAGCTTCCCAGGAGCAGCTGTGTATTTTTCTTTTTTTTTAAACTTTTAATGGCACCTCCCCCCACCCAACTCCAAGGTTTCAAAAATGGCTGTTACTTATTTGTAAAGGGGATGTTAGCCTTTTAAACAATGAATGTACTGCACAGCCCCAAAAAGCTGCCAAAGAACTTGAAGGGGGCGGCCTACTGATCACAGGATTCTACCCAGGGATGGTACCTAAGCAGATTCCCCCTGTACCTGGATATAAGAGCAACAGAGGTGGCCCAGCGATAGGAAACTGGTATGAAAGGCACAGGGCAGGTAAAAATCACATGCAAGGGGTCAGGACAAGTGGGGCAGATGCTCTGAATAAACAGAGGAATTGCATCCATTCCTACAAAAGTCCAGTTTTCATACCATTCCCGTGTCTTTGCTCTAAAGCTACTACCTTTCTAACCCGGGCTAGTCTGAAGGGGATTTTGTCCTTGCAGGCAAGCAAGCACTAAACACAACAATTACATTAGGTCCCAGCACTAACCGTGTGACCTTGGCCAAGTTATGCAAACGCCAAGCCTGTCTCCTCATCTATAAAATGGACATAACAACAGCTCTACTTCTTAGGCTGCAATGAAAATTAGATAAAATACTACATGTTAAATCTGTGCTGCTGTGTTTGACACTGACAAATTACCCATAACTGTCAGTTCTGGTTACTAAGTTATCAAGTAACACAGGCTTATTAATCTGCTAGAAAGTCAATTTGAATAAAAACAAAAACATGTGTTTTAATACACTGTAATTAATATTTGTAATACAATACACAAGTATTTGCTCATGTGTACAAAAGGAAGAATAAAGCAGAAAGTAATGAGCTTGGGTCCCTGTTGGGGGTGGAGGGTGGAAACTGGATTCGAAGAATGGACAGAGGGCCAGCCCAGGGGAGGGCAACGCTTTTTTTTTTTTTTAAAGGTTCAAATTTTTTGTTTTTGTTTTTTTAATTTACTTATTTGACTGAGAGAAAGCACAAGCAGGGGGAGCAGGAGAGGGAGAAGCAGGCTCCCAAACCCTGAGATCATGACCTGAGGCTTAACCGACAGTCACCCAGGTATCCCGAGGGCAACCCTTCTGAGTATCACTTCATATGTTCTGACTTCTAGAAACATGTTTGTGATTCACATATACTAAAAAGTAATAAACAAAAAGATGGCGGAAGGCCCCCCAAGTGGAATACAAACCAGAACAAATGAGCTCAACTGCATTACAAATTAGAAACAACAGGTGGGAGAGAACTAACCTAGTAAATGAAAAACAGCATGTGACTATGCACTCTACAGGTCAGCAATTCTGAAGCTACTTTATGCCTACTCTAGGAATCAGCAAATAACTAGACAGATAGTGGCTAAGGAAAGCCAGGTTCCTCACCAACAGAAGGGAGCTACAAGCAAGGGGAGGGGAGGCCAGAACAGGGGTCAGCAAACTTCTGTAAAGGCCCCAGACTAAGGTTGAGGCTTGTCCTACTTACAGTGATTACGTAAGACACTAACATTAGGGAATCCAAGTGAATGGTATACTGGATCTAACTATATTTTGAAAAAATTATAAACTCAAGTTGAAAAATAGTAGGGACGGTTCCTAGCGTCCCTCACTGGTGACATCCTACACGCGGCAGCGCATCAGAAAAGTGCCTGCATCACTCTGCTGTCTTTGTATGGAATTCCATGACCGTCCACCACACGTATAAACTCATAATCAACCATTCAACGGCTCCACCAGAACAAAGATCTCCTGCCACCCCCAACCTCCTCCCCTGTCCCCAAACCCTGGCAATCACTAATTTGTTCTCTATCGCTGTAATTTTTCAAGAATGTTATTATAAATGGAAGCATACACTACAAACCTTCTCAGATTGGCTTTTTTCACTCAGCATAATGCCCTAGAGACCCACCAGCACTTCCTTCCTTTTCACTGCTGAGTAGCACTCCATGGTGTGAATGTGCCACAGTCCATTTAGCCATTCAGTCCTCGGGAGACATTTGGGCTGCTTCCAGTGTTTGAACACTACAATTACAACTAGTTATAAGCATTCACACATGGTTTTTGCGTAAAAATAAGTTTTCATTTCTCTAGGATAAATGCCCAGGAAAGCAGTGCACAGTTACGTTTTTGAGCAACTGCCAGACTGATTTTGGAGTAGCTGAACCTTTATTATTTCCACCAGCAGTAAATGACAGACCCAGTTTTCTCAACATTTCCACCAGCATCTTGTGGTATTCTTATTTTAGCCATTTTAATGGGTGTCACATCTCATTTTAGGTTTAATTTGTACTTCACTATTGGCTGGAAATGTTGAGCATCTTTTCACATGTGTGTATCTGCGTCATACTTTTTGTAATTTTTTATAAGTCTAAAATGATTTCAAAATAGAAAACTAAAAATTAAAAAGGAAATTTCTAAAAAATAATAATAATAATAATAAAAAAAAGACCCTCCAAACCCTAATCTCTTAGTCCCATGCTCTATTGGACACACACACCATTCAGCTTTAGCATCTGGACAACCTGCAGTCTTGGTGTCCAACAGGTACAGGGCTGACTACGTAACTGGACAAATCCGCATGCTATTTACTCAAGATGCCAACTAAGGGGGCGCCTGGGTGGCTCAGCCGGTTAAGCCTCTCCTTTCAGCTCAGATCGTGATCTGGGGCCTTGGGATGGAGTCCAGAATTGGGCTCCCTGCTGGGCGGGGAGTCTGCTTCTCCCTCTGCCTGCCGCTCCCCCTGCTTGTGCTCTTGCTCTCTGACAAATAAATAAAATCTTTAAAAAATAGACAGCTAAAACTTTCTTAAGAGGATGAGAGAAGGTAAAGCAAGCAGCAACCAACAGGACGGGGGCAGCTGGACCTGCTGTCCACAGGCCCGCATTCCCAGCGGGCTTCTGCCTCCCACCTGTGTTCGCAGCCAGAGCTGGGCCTTCCTGGGACCCACCTCCTCAGCGGTAAAACCGCACAAGAAAAAGAAGTCATCCCTATGGGCCCCGTTAGCCCTGAGCTTCCACGGTGGGCTCAACTTTACTTTCTGCGGCTAAAATTCCACCCTCCTCTCAGAGTCCTTAAGGAAGTATCGTTTACGCTCCGGAAAGAACCCAAACCTTGGCGCAAGAGAGCCAGCTAAATGTGAACGCCAAGGGTCCGAAGGCACGCAGGGCGCGCAGTATCCGGTGAGGCCACTGCCGCAGCACACACAGCAGGGCAAGGCCACGCAGGAGACGAGCACGACTGCAGGACCCGCAGAAGGGCGGTCCCATGGGATCCAAACAAACAAAACTGCCCCCAGACAAGCCACCGGCGCTCCCCGCTTTCCCACCGTCGGCATGTTGAAGACGCCAGAGTTTTACTCTAGGTCTTTGCCCAGAACCCCAGATTCAGGCCGGCGAGGGAGGGGGCCAAGGCCCGGGGAGGGGAGGGGAGGGGGCCCAGGGCGGCGACCGGAGGGGACCCTTGGAGGGGAGGGGACTGAGGCCCGCGGAGGGGCGGCGAGGGGAGGAGAGGGGAGGAGGCCCAGAGCAGAGACGGGAGGGGGCCCGGGGAGGGGGCGCCCGGGGCGGCGACGGGAGGGGAGGGGAGGGGTCCAGGGCGGCGACGGGGGGGGGGGCGACGGGGAGGGGAGGGGGCCAGGGCGGCGACGGGGGGGACGCGGGCCCACCAGCGGACAGGCCTCACCTGGGTCTAAGGCCGAGTTCGTGGGCGCGCCGGGCGGCGGGGCTGGAGGCCCGCTCCGGCCCAGGCCTCGCGGCCGCTTCTCCAGCCGCCGCACCAGCCAGCGCACCGCGATGAGCAGCACCGAGGCGCCCAGCAGCTCCCAAACCAGTGGCACCCACTCAGCCGCCGCCAGCCGCGGCCACAGCATCGCCGCCGCCCGGCCGCCGCCGCCGCCGCCGCCGCCGCCGCCGTGGAGGAGGCCGCCCGCCTCAGGACCCCGCGAGCCGAGCTGCCCGCGCCACTGCCTGATGGCGCCGCACACCGGGGTGGCCGGTGCGGAGCCGAGACCGCACGCGCGGGCCGGGGCGCTCGCTCCCGCGCTCGGTGGCCTGGCAAGGGAGCGCGGCCGGGGCCCCAGGCCCTGACGGCGCGGGGTGGTGGAGCGCGCCTTCAGGCGGTGGCGCGGGCAGCTCGAGTCGCGGGGTCCTGAGGCGGGCGGCCTCCTCCACGGCGGCGGCGTGCTGCGCACGGGGGGGGGCTCCCGGAACCGGCCGGAGACAGGCGAGGCCTGGAGGGCGCGGTCCGGGGAGCGGGCGGGCGGCAGGCGGTCCGGGAGTCTGCGCGGCGTCACGGGGCAGGGTCCTGGGGGGCGGCCTGGGGCTCAGCTGTGGCTCTGCCCGGCCCCAGCGGAAGCGGTTGCTCGCGGGGTCGCGACTTCGTGGGCTCTCGCGGACACCCCCTGACAGCGGAGTTTGCGGCGGCGCGCGGCTTTAGAACGGGGTCCTGCGCGCCTAAGCCAGCGGGGGCTCGGCAGCTGCAGCGTGGCTCGGGAGGGACGTTGCCGCCGGCCGTGCCGCCGGCCTCTGGCGGCCGGGGTCCTCGAGCTGGCGCAGGCGGCCGGGGCTCTGTACGGAGTCGGCCGGGGGTGCCGGGGCCGCGGGAAGAGGGTGAGTGAAATGCAGGTTAAACGCACAGTGACACTGCTCCTCACCCAGCAGCGCCGTTGATTTCGGTGGGAACGTGGAGGCGCTGCGGCGCCCGCGCAGCGCTGGCGGAGGGAGAGGAGGGCAGCACCCCCGCGGGCCGGCTCTCGTGAACGGGGACATCCGCTCCCGCTCTGGCTCAGCAGTGGCCTTCGGGACGAGCGAGGACGTCCACACGGCGTCTGCGGCAGCCCCAAACAGGAGACGCCAAGCTGGGCGACTGTCCTTTGAACTTCCGCGGGTGCAGACTGCACTCAGCAATGATACGGATGAATCCGAGAACCACACTAAGCACGAGGACGCGTCCCCACCAAAGTGCGTACTGTACAATTCCATTAGTAAAAGTCTCAAGGACAGCCAAAGCTCGTGGTGATCGAAGTCAGCAGAGGCGCCCCGAGCGGGGTGGTCAGCTGGGGACGCGAGAGAACCGTTACCGTGAAGGACACGCTCCAGGTCTTGCTTGGGTACACGCTGCTGGATGGTTGCCACAACTCACCAAACCGGACATTCAGAATATTTGTTAACTGTAAGTTTTGTGCATATTTGAAAAGGAAGAGTGCCTTGCTAGAATGAAATCTTGCCATTTCTTGTTTTTAATTACTAAGTATCCTGAAAACAGACATCTGTCCCCAGCAGCTCCCCAACCTTTTTTTTTTCTTTTTTAAGATTTTTAATAGATCACGCATGAGTGGGGGGTAGGGGCAGAGGGAGAGAGACGCCTACCACTCAGGGCGGGATCTCACGACCCTGAGATCGTAAGCTGAGCTGAAATCAAGAGCCCGGTGCTCGACCAGCTGAGTCACCCAGGGCCTCTTGACCTTTTTACAGATGTGTGCCGTTGCGTGGGTGGGAGCACCCGGGTCTGGGCCAGACTGCCTGGGCTGGTACCCTCTCTGCCCCCTACCTGCTGGGTAACTCTGGATGAATGACCTAGTTGCCCTGTGCTGCATCTTCCTCAGTGGTAAAACGGAGGATGAACATACGCCAGTCCACGCTACAGAGCCGCCCTATGTAAGGGCGTGGTAACTGCTAGCGGCTGTTACCCTTTACGAGGTTTACGAGGCGTAAGTTATCCGCCCGGGCCTTCATGAGGTAGCAGGATCCTCCCCTATCGTAAGGGATTTTGGTATAGTAATCACGAATCCCAGTAGTTGGCAGAGGAGAGGACCAACCAGATTGTGGACTGGGGTAGAGGCTGTGGCCAGCAGCAGCCATCCTCCACTTTTTTTTTTTTTTTTAAGATTTTTTATTTATTTATTCATGAGAGAGAGAGAGAGGCAGAGGGAGAAGCAGGCTCCCAAGGAGCAGGGAGCCCGATGCAGGACTCGATCCCAGGACCCCGGGATCATGACCTGAGCTGAAGGCAGACGCTTCACCATCTGAGCCACCCAGGCGCCCCACTTCTTAGTGACAAACATACTGCTGTCTAGCTAAAAACCGCATCCTGTGGCCCAGGGACTACGGAGAGGCAACGGACCCAGACATAGACGGCACCACGAAACTGCCCGGATTGGTCCCGTTTCCATGCTTGGGCTGTTGTATGAACGAGAAACTTCCCTCATTTAAGGCACTGAACTTTGGGGTCTCTTGGAGCAGCTTTACCAGCCTAACCAGTAATGCTGATACCAGGATCTTCTGGGACTCCAGCGAACAACAGGGACCCTGCGATGGCGGGATCCTCCTCATCACTGTCTAATGCAGACTACATTTGGGGTAAGAGTGGGATAATCATGAGAAAAACGGCTCCAACGTTAAGAAGCCAACCCTATTACTGACCACAGTGTACCACGGAGGTAGGAGTGGATTTCCAACGAACGAACAGAAATGAAGCTTAGAACTGGTGGTCTTCTCTGAGAGGAGCAGGTTTGATCTAATCCCTAACTATAGTTTGTCTAACTCCTACCCTAACCCCGAACTCCATTTCTGATCCCAGATCACGAGAGGGCCAGGGACGGTATCCGTCAACGACTGAGTGGAAAAGTCTCATTTTCACGTGTCATGAGTACCCTTCAACAAGAGAAGGGAAAGCATGGGCAGCCGAGCCACACATGATGTTACTTGTGGGGGTCTAGCCAGGAAAGCAGCCCATGCCAGGTAGTCTGGGAGTGACAAGGGAGCAGCTGGGACCGTTGGCAGCGGGCACAGCGGAGCCCGGCGGGAAGCCTCACTGGCAGGGGAGCCTGGAAACTGCACGTGCAGGTTAGCAAAGGGTTATTCCACACAAGGCTGTCACAACCTTTCTGAATTTTAAGAGGTCTTCAATAAAGGTATTTATTTATCCCTAATTCATAAGTCTGCTCTATTTGAAGTGTTCTGCCACCATTTCTACACCAAATTAGCAAGGAAGAAAATCCCCCAACTGGTATTTCTTTACATATCTCTTCAGAGTCACTGACTTTAAGGCTCATCTGTTCAACGAAACTCACTTGCTGAGTGGGATACACAGTACTGCCCTCCAGCCCCTGACGCCCCCTAATCTAGTAGGAAAAGAAGGGACTCTCCAGAACTAACTACGGCATAAGCTTAGTTCCCTATATAAATGTACACGGGGAAGAGCGCAGTGGGTTGGGGATTAGGGAAGATTTTATGAAGGAGTCGAGCTAGGTCTGCTTTCTGCTCATGGTCACATCCCTCGGGGACAGTCAGCGATGTGCTGGAGTCTCCTGGGAAAGCCCACACCCCCTTCCCAGCTCCAATGACATCATGTTGGGAGCTTCAGCTCTGCCCAGGAAGGGTATTCACACCTAGGAATCATCAAATGCTACAAACCAGGCTTCTTCCCTCTGAAAAGCTGTATCTCTGGTATCATGCGTGACAGCCACAAGCACTCAGATACGTCTTGTGCGTGAAGGCGAGGCAGGGGCGGCACTAGGCACAGGCAGCAGGCCAGAGGTCCCAGCAAGGCACAGGGCGCTCCTGAGCCCCTACTGATCATGGTGTAGTAATTCCCCCAGGTCTCCAGCAGCTTGATAGAACCAGGTTTATTTCTTGCTCCTAGTTACTGCCACATGGCCACCACCATGCTGTTGCCATGGTGGGGGTTATGCGACCCGCGGTCAGGGCTCTGGCCCAGAAGGGACACACCTCACTGGCTCTAATGCGCTGAGCTACCTGCCCCACAGCATGCACCTGCCGGCTCCCCCAGAAGCCAGCAGAGGAGGAGTGTCTGGTGTTACCACAGAACCCTAAATGTTGAAAGGACTAAGAAACTGGAGGGGCTGGTCTGGGCCAGACTGCAGACGGTGTGATAGCCACACTGTGTGCTCTGAACTCAAGCAAACGTACACTGCAGACAAGAGTGGAAGAGGCTGGTACAGGGTTGGCTCCATAGCCAAGCCGGGCTCTCAGCTGACGAGGAGACAGGAGAGGGCACAAAACAGACCGAAGGAGCTGTGGGCATGGCTGGCCTATCACTAACATGGAGAAGCCAGTCAAGGGAAAGTGCTGTTTTCTGAATAAGAGGAGACAGTCAGCTTTCAACACACCAAGATTTAAGTACTAGGAAAATCACTTTGAAATATCCATCAAGTCTTTACAAATGCACATTTAAAGCTCACGAACGGGCGCCTGAGCGGCTCAGTCAGTTGAGCGTCCGACTCTTGATTTCGGCTCAGGTCATGATCTCAGAGACGTGAGATGGAGCCCCGACTCGTCGTCAGGCTCCGCACTCAGTGGGCAGTCTGCCTGGGATTCTCTCTCCCAGTCCCCTCTGCTTTCTCTCTAAAATGAGTAAATCTCTGGGACACCTGAGTGGCTCAGTCGGTTAAGCGTCTGCCTTCGGCTCAGGTCATGATCTCAGGGTCCTGGGATCAAGCACCACATCCGGCTCCCTGCTCAGCAGGGAGTCTGCTTCTCCCCTCCCTTTGCCCCTCCCCCTGCTTGTGCTCTCGCTCTCTGTCAATTTGAGAGAGAGAATGAGAGAGAGAGCATGAGGGGGGGAGGGTCAGATGGAGCAGACTCCCCACAGAGCAGGGAGCCCGATGTGGGACTCGATCCTGGGACTCCTGGGATCATGACCTGAGCTGAAGGCAGTCGCTTAACCAACTGAGCCACCCAGGCGCCCCTAAAAATAATGAATAAATCTTTAAAAAAAATAAAGCTCACAAACAAAATGAGGTATCCTGTGAGACACCTTTAAGCTGGCTACCGTCCCCCGCTCTGTGGAGTTCGGATCCAGACTATGTGTGAAAAGCACGCAGACCATTTCCTCCTGCGGTTCGCTGGCCGTGTGGATGAGAACCTCCGGGTGCTTCCGGGAGCCACTGCCCTCCTGCTGAGATGCTGCCGTGATCCACACACTTCCAGCCTGGCACGCTGTTGCAAAGGGATGTCACGGTGCTATTTCCCGAGCCCTTGGCCGTCTCAAGCTCCAGGAGTTGAGCTGGGATGCGAGAAGGGCCCGCCCCCACACCAAACAGGCAAAAAAAAAAAAAAAAAAAAAAGGGAAGAGCAACACAGTTTAGTATCTCCCATTGTTTCCAGGAAAAGACATCCCCAAAGTATACTTTTTACCAGAATCTGCAACATTCATTATCCTGAGTGAGAACATGCATGAAGGCAAGCAGAATTCCAGTAAATGCTGCTTCTGGTTTTAGAAGTTGGTGATTGCTGAGAATTCCTTCTCATCTAGGAAAGGCCTGGAGGTTCTTCCAACAGCTCCTGTGTTTATCCATCAAACCGGACGGTAGCAGCATAAACAATCCCATTTGTATTTCCCACATACTCTGCACGAGGTAGGAGATTTCTGAGTGACCTGGTGATCTCTGAATACCAGGGTCCCCCTCAGTGGTAAGTCTTGGGTCCTTCCCTCAGCACACATTCCCACTGCACCTTCCACCGACCTGTGCCCGGCCCCTCCTGAACACCCACCATACAACCACCGAGGGTGCAGCATGCTTCGTTTGGTGCTTGCAAATGTTTAGCACTCTCACAGGCAGAAGAAAAAAGTTCAGGGACACAGAACCCTTCCTTTCCTGATTACTGCAGAGAAAACAAAGATTGCATCCTCCCCATTTCAGGGAGTCAGGGCCACACCAGAGGCAGTCAGGAATCCTCACTTGGGCTGTGCAGCGTGTTAACGGACCCCTGTTGAGGGGAGCTGATTGATAGAGCGGAGTCCTAGGAAAGAAGTGCATAAGTCCCACCACAAAAGCACATTCTGTGATCACTAGTTGACTTCTTTTCTATACAGTTTTATCATGCTGATCATTAATGAGAACACTTAATGGAAGACTTCCCACGTCTGGCTAACTCTTCTGAAAACAGAGTATGGATGGAAGAGGGGAAACTGGGCCACGACACAGAGACTCAGAAGTATTAATGGCCGAGCTGTCGTCAGCGGTGACAGTCTGTGGGGCCCAGTGGTGGACGCAGCACCCCGTACAGGGACATGCTCGCAGCCCAAAGGGCACCTGCCCTCCTGTCTCTCAGTCCACTCAACAGGACGCCTGTCCTTCGTACCCACCTGCGCGTGGCAGCAGGTGTGCCAGGGGCCACGGGGAAGGGCATGGCTAACACACCGCCATTCTTCTGCTATGGTCAAAAGCAGCACAAGTTAGATTTCACACCCATCTGAATCTTTTAGCAGAACAGTAAAATGCTCTTTTAAGACAAGTATTTAAACAGTTTGTAACAACCCGAGATAAAAGTTACTCCCAAATATGGCAAAATATATATATTAAAATAAGGCCCCCAATGAAATATGAAAATCTTTAACAAAAAATAGTTTATTGCACAAAATTTAAGGAATTCCCCAGCACACTTAAGTTTATAAAAAATCAACATGCTTTTTAAAGTTACAATTCGTTGTGCACGGTGACACCTTTCCCCTAACAGCCCCAACCTGAGGACTCCCTTTCATGAGGAAATTTTTAACAGAAATGAGTAACTTAAAGCCATCCAGTTTTCTAGACACTCTACAACATTACCCTCAAGGGTCCTATTATAACCTGAGACCACCACACACTCAGATTTGCCTGGAACGTGTCTGAGTAAGGCTCAGGACGTCTCACACGTCACCGGGGTCCTTGAGGAAGGCTCCAGGACATACTGGTCCCTTTCACTACTAGAAATCTTTACACAGGACATCTCATTCCTATTTAAAAAGTTACTCATAGGAGGAGGACTATATGCTGGGGCTTCTGCAGTGAGTAACCCTACATCAAGAAAAGTCTTCAGACGAAGGAAGAGTATAATGAGAACCTTCCCAGCAGGTCGCCCGTGACCCGGGCCCAGGCCAGAGACAAACCCTGTCACATCCTTGCCTGTTATACCTTCCAAACAGTAGAACAAAACAATGGAAATCCGTAAGATCTGTGGCATCTATCCAATGTGTTCCATGGAAAAATCAGTGATAACCACACTGCAATAAGCTTTTTTTTGGAACATAAGAAAAACAAGAAATACGGTATTCATCACACAGGATGAATAATATACATAAACATACTGTAACAGCAAGCCTGTTCCTATAAATAATCCGGACTGGACTGTTGTTTTCCATGAGTAAATTCCAAATTCCCACTTCTGCCCACAAACAGAATATTTCAAATGATATTCACTGCAGAATGTAGCCTGGGAGGTAGAAATGCCAATCAAGTCCCTTAGAGATTAAAAAAATAATAATAACCCTCAATAAATCAGAAGCAGGTGATTTCAAAGTCCAGCTTCCTCTTCCAAGTGACTTGTTAAGAAGCTTAAAGGTGGTGTCAGCTTGAACAAAAGGGCCCCAGGTCAGGAGCTGCAGGCCACGCAAGAAACATCACAGTGCGTGGGGACAGCCAGGGAGGTCAGACCCAAGGCAGGCTGGGTGTTGACAGAACTGCCACGAAGGTGGCACAGGGCGACATCAGGAGAGCAGGGGGTGCGGCTACTGCAGGCCCACACAAGCCCACAGGTGCAGACACAGGCCCACACGCAGCAGGCAAGTAAGACATGAGGGAAATGGGGGGAGGAAGAGAAATCTGCTCTCACTTGAGGATTATTCAGAATCCGTTTACCCTTTCCTAATGAAAAATGCACAGTGACCGGCTTTCACTGGGAGACCTCCAATAAGCAGCAGTGAGAAAGTAGCCACAGCGTGAGGCTGAGTGTCATGTCTTGGTTTTAAAATTAAAACTGAGGATAAGACACCCAAAATAAATAAGAATGTAAATTACGATTTTTCTTTTCTAATGGTACAAAAACAATTTTGTCAAAAACGATTTCCAACTTAAGATGAAAATAGGATATATTTATAATGAAGTCTTCAAGTATTATTTCAAGATTAACCCTGTACAAGTGATATACATATTTCAGAAGTTTCAATACTTGCTAGGGAATTTTTTTTAAACACTAAGCATCTTGGTGGTTAATGCTATCTTATCAATTAACCTTCTAATAATGTAAGAGAACACAAACAGCTTAAAAATACCAAACCGTTTTCTCCACAAAAGAGACGTAAGTAGTAAGTTGACACAAGCATATCTGACCTCAGTAACCATCAACACTTCCAACTTCATCTTCAGACCAGCAGATCTGCACCGGGGGCCTCTCTTCTCTGACAACAGTTAACTATCAGCTTAGATTTCTTGGCCAATAGGGGACAAAGTTATAACCCTCCTGGGTCATAGACAGTCAAGTAAATCTCCCACGCTCAGGGAGCCTGCTTCCAAATCAGGCTCTCACCGACAAGAGAACTTGGGAGGCCTCCACTGCCTTCTCACACAGCTGACCTGCCCCTTCTAGAAAACCCTCCAGATGAGAGGTTACAGGACCTTCTGAAGACTGTCACCGCCATGAGTTCGGCATGTCCCCTGATGACCACGATGACCACACAGGCCCTGATGGACGTATTTTCATGTGGGCCCGGGGTGGTGGGGACCGGAGGGAGGAGGCCTGGAGAAGCCTGGCTCAGAGCCCTGCAGGGAGCCTAGGTCCCTCTCTCCCCTCCTCTCCTGTGACCCCTCCCCAACCATCTCCCACGTCAGGCCAGCACATGGTGATTGGTGTCCTTATGGCCGCCAGGCCTGCCTAGGAGACAGCCAAGGTGAGTGAGGCCATGCAGGGTCAAGGGTCAGATGGGGTGGGGTGTGCACTTAGGAAAAGGCTCTCAAAAATAAAGTGAAACTGAAACAAAAAACCTTTTCGCTCCAAGAATATTTGGTTTTAGAAGGTACAGTAAATAAAATAATTATATTTCTTAAAATATAATTTCCTGACATCCCTAAATCCTACATGTACGTTACTTCCTGACAGCAGATTTTCAAAAGGCGATCAATAAAAAGACAATTCAGGTCATTCTTAAATAACATGGAATACACTTTTTAAAGATTAGCTTATGATTTTCAGTATTTATATACACATCCTACGGTGAGATAGCTATTGAAAATAAAATAAAAACCAAAGGTGCAAATAAAGTTTCATTTCTGCAGGGAGGTAAAGCTCTCGGGGAGTCTGGAAAGAGAAGCAGGACCCAGTCGTGCAGCGCTGGTGGCCACTGGCTGGCGTCACCCTCCGGCGGCCGCGGCTACAGTCACTCGACAGAGACCTCCTCCCACAAGTAACCCTTCAGACACATTCAAAAACTCACTGAGATCTAAACTAGGTTGCTAGCATTTGGTCATTTCATGGGAAAAGCTAGTTGTGATCTGCAAATGACTATTTCTCTAATCCTTGGCTCTTGTTCAGTTCTTCTACTCCTTGAAAAGGCAGATGCAAAATTTAAACTTCATCTCTTAGAAAAACACAGAGCAAACAGTCAAATAAATAATATTGATAAAAGAATATTCCTTTGGGTAGTTACAAGCACTCGGAGTGGGGGTGCTCGGCGGCCGCTGTTCCAAGCGCCTCTCTGGAGACCCTGCACTGACTGTGTCGCTCTGTATCTCCCCTGGGGTTGGCGTGATCTCCCAGGGGAGCAGCACTGGCGGCGGGATCCCCCTGAGTCCATGAGGACAGTGACTCGTGCACGGTGACAGCATGTGCCTCCATCTGGCGCTGCAGGCTGTCCATCTCCTGCCTGGGCAGACAGGGGAAGCAAGGAAAGCAGGCCAGTCAAATGAGAGCCAGAAACGATGCTGTTACTTCCCCAAGAGGCAACTGGTCATCTCCAACACAGACCCTAACAAGCCTGACTCAGACAGCAGTCTGCTCATCTGCGGCACCTTCAGGTGGCTGACAGAACCTGTCTATTTGGGAAGCAGCACCCAGGGGGGCCACACGATTTATGGGGCTCAGCATTTTTCTCTGCAGGTGCAGAGGTCTGCACACACGGGCCTCTGCTCAGGGAGAAAGTGGATGAGACAGCACTGAGGGCCTACACATGGCCTCCATTCACAGGGTCAAAAAGATGTCCCCACAGGGCCACGCCCTGTAAACACTGGCCTCAGGCTGGTGGGAGCAAAACCTTGAGCTATGTGTGGGGTTCCTAAGGGTCACCTAGCTCCAGGCAGTCCTCCCGTATGACAGGGACTGAGGGCCCGAGTGACCCCACATAGCACAGACCTGCCCAGCCTCTTCGGGGCACGTAGGGCTGGCAACAGGATTCTTCCAAGTTAAACATGCAATCTATTTTTAAAAACCAAGTGAGATAGAACACAGAACACAGTTCATACTTTAGCTGCTGGAGACAACTGTTGAGGTTCTTGAGGGGCTCCTTGCTCACGGCAGGTGGGGGCCTCAGCAGCTCCTCCAGCAGGGAGGCCGGGACAGGGCAGTCGGGGATCTTCACTGGCGTCACAGGGCCAGAAGAGCTGGTCTCGCCTTTCAGTTCCTTTCTCTGTTTTTAAAAGCACATGGTTAGAGCCCTCTCACTTGGAGGCTGACACCAACCACACCTTCCCCTTATCGGTCCCCGAACATCACAAGTGCTACCAGAGGGCATCCTAGCTCACAATGGGCCCTCAGGGAAGGCATGCCCCCCTGCCTCCAGGCTGGCAGAGCTGACAGCCACAGGGTTCAGGGAATGTTAGCTGAATGGGTGAGCTTCTTCCTAACACACGTGACCATGCACAAACAGCGCAATGCTGGCTACTCAGGAGGATGACCTAAATCACAAATGAGAACACCCCTATGGGAACTGTGGGGGCTTTCCACAAAAGACCACAGCCTTGACCCTGCATATCCTTAAGAAGTAAGTCAATTTTTAACTCCTACAACTCCCCTTTCTAGAACTTCAAGCCTTTTCCACGGATAGCCAAACAGTGCTAAATAAACCTCTGAGTCTGAGGGATTTCTTTGCACCTGGAGAATATTTATGTGGCCTGAGCAGAGAAACAAATGCTGGGTACAGAGGGTCTGGGCGGGGCTCCCCAGGCCCCCAAGCCCATCTGGCATCGCTGGCCCCAGTTGGCTCACCTACCAGGCCAGGGGCTCTTGTGAACACCACCAAACGAGCCCTCATATGGCTTATAAAGCGTATTACAACAAAATGATACCTGAATTCATAAAAAGAAGCAAAAAGCTCTTGAAAAAAACACCAAGATAAAAGGGTTTGGCCTGCTGCCAAGCACAAGACTCCAGCGCCCTTTACTGCACACAGTAGCTGCTCAGTGTTGGTTACACAGAACTTCCTGTCTGAGTAACTAGAAGGTACCCCAGCCATGTGCCCAGCAGGGGTGCCTTGGGCCCAGGGAACCTGACGGAGGTGCAGAGTCTGAGTACCGTCTTCACTGCGCCACGCCGCAGGTCCAGCCTGAGCTGCTGGTTTTGCTGGAGCAGAGTCTTCATGTTGTTCTTCAGCTCTGACACTTTAGCTTGAAGCATGAATTTATCTTTTTGGGTCAGGGAAAGATCTTCCCGCACCATCTCCAACTCAGCTTTGATATTCTAAAGAAAGGGAAGTCACACATTTTTATAAACTAAAAGATCTTACATGTGCTGCTAAGATCTTAGCTTGTATGCCACAAGTCTAAGGGGCTAGAAACGTAACACCAACTTTTCTTTTTTAAGATTTTTTTTTTAAAGATTTTATTTATTCATTTGAGAGAGAGAGAACGAGAGATAGCACGAGAGGGAAGAGGGTCAGAGGGAGAAGCAGACTCCCCGCTGAGCAGGGAGCCCGATGTGGGACTCGATCCAGGGACTCCAGGATCATGACCTGAGCCGAAGGCAGTTGCTCAACCAACTGAGCCACCCAGGCGCCCAACACCAACTTTTCTCTGATGCTGTAGGCGGTGCTGCCACGCCAGCCTATTTCCTCACCATGGTCTGGACTGGGCGGCGTCCCATTATAGTCACATCCTCAACGTCTTTACCCAAATTTCAGAGCCTCTGCCGAGGACCAGCAATATTCCTGTGTCCACTGTCTATAACGGATCCCAAGAGTCCATTTAAATTCCAAGGTCAGGGGCACCTGGGTGGCTCAGTCGTTAAGCGTCTGCCTTCGGCTCAGGTCATGGTCCCAGGGTCCTGGGATCGAGCCCCACATCAGGCTCCCTGCTCTGCGGGAGCCTGCTTCTCCCTCTCCCACTCCCCCTGCTTGTGTTCCCTCTCTCGCTCTCTGTCAAATAAATAAATAAAGTCTATACGTACATACATAAATTCATTCCAAGGTCAACTACTGAAATAAGCCTCACCATTAGGAAAAAAGAATATAAATCAATCCTGTTACTCAAGCCAGCCATTCACAAGTAGGAATCCTGGCGAGAGCTCTCTTCCCGATCCTTTTCGCAAGTGGTCAAGCCTGCACACAGATTTCTTTGTGGAAAAGTCTATCACAGACTGGTGAACTTTTCACACATACTGCCTCATTGACTGGGCTTCGTCAGATCCCATTGCTGGTACAGTTCACAGAGCTCAGCCCAGGGCGTACGTAGCACTAGGGCTTGGCCTCCTTCAGCTGTGTGACCTGGTCTTCTTTCTGAAACGGATAATGTCTGCAAAACGGTTTGGTGGAAGCGTGCGGTTTGAGGGTAACTCACGTTATGCACTTAGCACCTTGTGAGGTGTGGTCTCTGACTTTCTGCCCCAGGGCCTTTACACAGCACATACCTGTGATAACTGCTGCATTCCATCCAGTTCCTTCTTACTCTGCTGCTCAGTCAAGTTCAGCTGCTGCTTCAAGGACTGGACTTCTCTTTCTTTCTGATCCACCTCCCATTTGAGATTTTCCATCTAGACGAGGGAGAAAGTCACATGACCAAAAGAATTTTAAAGTGGCTTTCTTACGCTACAAAATTGCTCTAACTATATCTCTGAGTACTGTTTAATATCATACTTAGAAAAAATAAATATCCCTTTCCAAGCAGACAGGGAATGAAGGAACTGATGTGTCAATCAGCAGAGTCTAGCTCTGTCAGTCCTGCTAAGTGGAAATGCAAAGCCTCCCAGGCAGGTCACCTCTTGGTTCCCTATAGGCTGTTTGCTCAGCTGCTCGTCTAGCTGCTTCTGCAGGAATTGGAGCTGGGTCCGGGCCTCCGCCAGCTTCTCCTGGAACTGTGCTATTTCCTGGGAATGTTTCCCCTCTTGAATCCTAGCGTGAAAACAAGGAAGCATGAAATCACAGCACCCTAACCCCACCACAAAGTGTGCTCAGTTGAACGTTATCCATCGGGGTGACAGAAACTCACACACTGCCCACTCTGGGCAGGGACTGTTCTAGGAGCACTGTGGTGCTCTCTCATGACGAACCCTCACAAAAGCCCCTGGGAAGGACATTTTGCTAGCCCGTTTTATGGACTACAATGGGAGAAAAGCTCCCAACACGCACCCCTGCATGTGCTCAACTCAAGGCTGCCCTAATTGGAGGCTGCAGTGAACCTCAGTGGTGGGGCACAGCCCTCGGGACACGTGCCCCTCACACAGGGCTCTCTGTTCCTGGTGAAGGACCCTCAGGTGTGGAGTGGGGACAGCCATGTCAGGCCGGAAATTTCAGAGTTGAGCTGCAGGTTTCCTAAGACAGGGATTGGATACACTCCCCTTCTTAGATTTGCCTCCAGAGTGCGCAGAGATTTGCTAAAACCCAGGTGACCTGAAAGCGCTGAAGGTCCTAACTGGAAGACATGGTGGTGCTCCCGCCCGTCTGTCCCCGGCCGTGGCACTGACCCAGCCCTCTGCCCGCATGGCACTCACTGGAGACCCTCGGCCTCAGCCTGCAGCTTCTGCACCAGCTGCTCCTTGGCCTGCAGTTCCTTCTTCACCTCACTCAGCTCCAGGGTGGCAGCCTTGAAGTGGCGGCGGTTATGTCCTGCTTCCGCCTTGGCAGCAGCAACCTATAAGAACAAAAACCCACGTCACCAAGGACACAGGCAAGAACCACACAGAAGGCGCCCAATGTGATGTCTGCGAGGAGAGCTACCGCCAACCCCACCCGAGTCCCAGCTGCTCCTGCAGTTGTTTCTTCCAAAGCTTCTTAAGCTCTCAGAGGACTGAAGCCCTAACACACGCCTGGCACGCAGGCAGGCGACATACAGCCGGCCGCCGGTATCTACTGAACGAGCAAATGCATGCAAGGTTTTCTTGGTCTAAATAGTTTCAATCGTCCTCAAGTATATCTGTCTATTTCTCGTTAAATCCAGTCCTAGTTCATGTTTTTGGGGAGGAACATAGCCTTCCATCATACCAAGTACAGCAGTAAAGCTACTGATTACTATCCATTTATGACACAGTAGTCTTTTCATGATGAACGACAGTTTCTCTCAAGGAGACCAACAAGTTCTCAGAATGTAACAAAATACTCCAGTTTCCTTTCCAGTAACTCGGTTTTCTTATCTAACTGCACAAGCAAGGACTTCATTTTTCACAAGTTTAATAAAGGGCGCCTGGGTGGCTCAGTCAGTTCAACGTCTGCCTTCAGCTCAGGTCATGATCCCAGGGTCCTGGGATCGAGCCCCACATCGGGCTCCCTGCTTGGCAAGGAGTCTGCTTCTCCCTCTGCCTCTGCCTGCCGCTACCCCTGCTTGCACTCTCTGTCAAATAAATAAATAAAATCTTTAAAAAAAACTTAAAAAAATAAAAGTTTATAAAAATATTTATAACTTACGACAGTCAAATATAGAAAAAACTCTTATAAATAAGGAAACAAAACGCTAACAGTGGTTTATCACTAGGTGCAAATTCAAGATGATCTGTATTTCAATCTTTGTGATTTTTTTACTACTAGCATGTACTGTTCAAACATCCCAGACAATTTCATGAAATGCATTTAGAGACATAAATGAGGACAGTTCACAGTTACTGCCCTTTAAAAAAAAAAAAAAAAAGCGAAGGTCACATATCCATCATTTTCCGCAGCACTTCTATTCACAAATTTCCTTACACTATAAAATTGCTCTAACTATATCTCTGTGTACTGTTTAATATCATACTTAGAAAAAATAAATATCCCGGGTGCCTGGGTGGCTCAGTCATTAAGCAGCTGCCTTCAGCTCAGGTCGTGATCCCAGGGTCCTGGGATCAAGCCCCACATCAGGCTCACTGCTCCGCGGGAAGCCTGTTTCTGTTTCTCCCTCTCCCACTCCCCCTGCTTGTGTTCCCTCTCTCCTGTCTCTCTCTCTGTCAAATAAATAAATAAAATCTTTAAAAAAAAGAAAAAAGAAATATCCCTTTCTAAGCAGACACGGAATGAAGGAACTGAAAGTGTCAATCGGCGGAGTCTAGCTCTGTCAGTCCCGCTAACTGGAGAATAAAGGGAGAATAAAATTCAACTTCATTAAAGGGAGAATAAAATTAGTAAGTGAGCAAAAGATAGGAATTGGGGGGTAGAAAAGTAGGGAGGGTAGCTTACTCAGCTCAACTCCACGCAAGGTATAAAAACCAACCACAGTCAAGGCAAACGGGGGTCTGTTCATGGTGACAAATTCTTCTTTTGAGAGACAGTGCGCAGGCATGTGGGGGGCAAGGGGCAGAGGGAAAGAGAATCCCAAGCAGGCTCCCCACTGAGCACAGAGCCCAACATAGGACTCGATCCCAGAATCTGAGCCAAAGGCAGATACTCAACCAACTGAGCCACCCAGGTGTCCCCATAGTAACATGTTCTTAACAGATCTTAAAACTATACTATCTTAAGAGAATATTTTACTGTCTCACCCAAAAAAATGAAGAACTATTTCTTTCTACCTGTTATATCATCACGGAAACATTTTTAAAGGATGTGACATGCACCCTTGCACACAGGAAACACATTCTCAACATCTCTTCAGTGCCAGGCACTGGGGACATGAGGGTAAATGAGTCACGGCCCTCAAGCCATGAAGCTTATGTTCTGATGAGGAGTAACAGGCACGGCACCATGGTGGGAAACACCGAGGAGCTGAGGTCTATTCCAGCTCACAGGGGCAGTGGGACAGGCCTCTCTGCTGGAAGACTGACCGGACGCACTGGTGAACACCTGAGCATGGAAAGGAGCCAGCCAGGAAACGGCAAAGAGTGCATGCAACCTTCTTTCTCCATTGCTCTTTTAACACTAATGGGGTCATCTATTGTTCTGCAGTTTGCTTTTTTAACTCAACACTACGTGTGCGACATTGTTCTCCAGCAAATATGTCTCTACATGGCTCTGTGCATGTATCTTAGGCCCATATGACTGCATCTGGGTTAATCCAAGTCCACTCTCCTATGGATGGACATCAGGGCCCCCTCCAGCTGCTCACTGTCACCAAGGCTGTGATGACATCATTCTCAGAACACATCAGCGAAGATATCCGTACAATAAATTCCTGGAAGGGAAGTGAGGCGTCAAGCATACACATACTCAGTTTTTAGAAAAAGTGCATTCCGACAGGCTCTGAAGTTGCAATTTAGAACCAGTGGGAAACTAGTCACACACCTGTTCCTTGAGGCTGTGCACTTTGGCCTTTTCTCGCTCCAACGCAGCCTGTAAGGTGTGGACGAGCTGCTTCGTCTGGCGGTCCTCCTCCTCCTTCCGCTGCAAGACTGCCTGCACCTAGGGCACACCAGCGAAGCAGTGAGTGAGGAAGGACTCAGATTTCGAAGGCCTGTGGGGCCCCAGGGCCACGCGGGGAACCTGGCAGGATGGTGGCACACAACACCACAGTGCATTACTGACAAGCACACAAGGTAGCGAAGGAGGGAGAGTTCCATCTCTGGAGAACATGAAGTCTGAGATGGCCGTAACGTCATATGGTCGTACTCAAGCAAAGAGCAAGGAACCCAAAGGTTGCCTGTAATCGGAGCGTAGAAACACAAATACTTCCCTGGTAAGGCAGGTAATGCAGATGGATGAGGCCACCAGATACGGCAAGGGTGGGAACCAGTGACAAATAAAAGTTTATACGCTCTCTAATGGCTGGATAATTTGAAACGGGGGCTGGATTTGGCCGCTGACTGCCCCTCGAAGATGGCCCTGAAGTGCCAGGCCTCCTCCCCAAGCCCCAGAAAGGCTTGCACAGCTGGAGCCGAGAACAGGGTCCGGAGAGAGAGCCCCACCAAGGTTCAAATCCCAGCTCTGCATCACACAGGGAAGACCCTCTTATGAACAGTGGGACCAGCTTGAGCAGGGAGTCCCCTACCCACCAGGAAGCTAACGGGCGGGGCACAGTGCCTCCACAGCTCGGTAAAGGGGGCCTTAGGAGCTCCCAGCTCTGCCCCACCCCACAGAGCTGCAAGGTGGGCTTCAGACGTCACCAGATCCTCCCTGTTCTGAGTGTCTGTGACAGGGCAGCCCTCTGCTTGCGGGCGGCTGGGACAGCTGTGTGAGGCAACATGCACCAGACTGAGAGCCACCTATCCGGCAGCGAGTCCCCTGCCTCCAGCAAAGGGTCTGAGTACCTGGAGGTTCAGCTGAACCAGGTCTGCCTCCCTCTTGGCCAAAGCTGTTTCTAAGATGCTGTTGTGTTCCCGCAGAGCCGCGTTGGACTGCCCCAGGCCTGTAAGCTTCCCTCGCTCATGCTCTAACTCAAGGGCCAACTTCTTATTCAACTCCTCAAGGCGCTTTATCTTCCTCCTAAAGCCTCTGGATTCTTGAAGCTGAAACAGATCAAAACCACTGTGAAGTTATATAATTACCTATTCTCGCTAATGGAGCTAAGCTCCCCCACATCAGAAACACAACTGCACCAAGAAGCTCCAAAAGACCACCCCAGAACTGCAGCAGATGCAGCACACCACAGCTCCCAGCCCCCCAGCTTTCTTCTGGGGAGCCTGGGAGCCCGTGGAGAGCCCTTGGTGACATCACCAACTGCCACGCGTAGCATCATCTGAAGGCACAGCCTCTCTGGGCCCAAGAGTTACATGAAGTTATTTTAAAGAACAGGTTTTCTCATTATTTGTAACCAGAGTGTTCTTACTGGGGACATCTTAATCCTAACACTCTGACAACCACCACACCAGAGGGGTGCTCAAGAGAGCGTGTGGGGAGCCTAGCAATAAAGGGGGGGCGGAGAGAGGGACCCAGACAAGCGGTCAGACGGCGCATAGAAGCACAGTGCGGGTTGAGCCACAGGCCAGGTTCTGCCTCTCCAGGAGCCTTTCTCTCTGCACCTGAGCTGCACGGGGGCAGCGAGGCCCATCCAGCTGTGTGAGGACCGTCCAGCTGTGTGAGGCCCATCCAGCTGTGTGAGGACCGTCCAGCTGTGTGAGGACGAAGCTCAGCCTACCTCGTCCTCCAGCTCCAGCACCTTCTCCCGGTACTCCTCCAGCTCCTGGCTGGTCAGTGCGATAACCTCCTGGAGCTCCTTCTCCAGCATCGTCTTGCTGTGGCCGACTGCCTGCAGTTCTGCCTCCAGAGCCTGGATTCTCTCCTAACAGCCAGGACGGGAAGGTGGATTTGGTCATGGGTTTCAATACAGCATGTGACAGGCGCTCACCTCCCTCCCTGCAGGGCTGCATCGCACCCACCGCATAAGCCTGCTGACCATGCTCAACAGGCGCTGCGGTCTTACCATACTTCCTCCCCCGAGTTAAATGCTTTGAAAATACAGAAAAACTCTGACTCACAAAGAAGAACGATAAATTACTATCTGTGGCAAGCAAGCCATACCAGACACGGTAGGACTAACACCCCATGTGTGCACCCACGCTCATGCTTGCTGCGGGGTGCAGCCACTACTCTGATCACCTCGTGTGTGTTTCTTCACAGAGCCATTCTGACCAAGGAGGTTCTACTGTTTACTCCATTTTGCCTTCATTTTACTGAGGATCAAGAAGGTGAGTAGCCTGCCGAAGGGCCCATTTTACAAGTGGTGAAGCACAGACCAATCCAGGACTCTGGCTCTGAGGCTGCAGTGCAGTGGGGGGGGGGGGGGGGGGGCGGCGCAACAGACTCCCTGGGGCATTTACGGTCGATCCCTGACACCGGGGAAGCCAAAGAATCAAAAAAGAAGCAGAGAAATACTTCTAGGTTGAAGGGAAATTGCAACTTAATAAAATTTCCCCCTCCCACTATTTTATAAATTAATTAGGTAAAAGAAGTATTAAGTTTACCTAATTCGGTAAGAAAACATGCTATGATGGCTTCCCACTTATAAACTCTTACACGGAGAGAAGATCAAGACAAACTTCATTTAGTAAGAAACACGACCGCTAAACATAAGTGAAATGTTGGGTAGGAATAAACAAAAAGCAAATTAATGCAGTCGGGTAAAACTTGATGCTGGCCAAAGCCGGCAGGGAGTGGGGCACCAAGAACTTGGGGACACTCGGGAAGCTCCGGCAGCCTTCATCACAGGAATAAAAAGGCCCTGCAAGCCCAGGGCCCATCCTCCATCCTCCTCAAGGAGGACATCTGCCCATTTATCCTAAAACATAATCCAGAGCAAAAGGCTTCTGCCCCATGATATAACAGCAGGAAGAGCAGAGCCCATGCCCCTCACCACATGCAGGGTCCCTGTTCCTTCGAGTCTGAGTATTTACAGCCACTCCCGGCCCACTCTGGCCCACACCGACTGCCTTCCCCGATCGATTCCTGTCAGCAGAGCCAGCTGCAACCACCCTCAAGCTGGACACTGGGTGCTGCTCCCTCCGCTGGCCCCGGCCTGCCCCACTGGTTCACAGCTTCCCCTCCTGAGTGACCACACGCCATCAGTGGCCTGTCCCACTGGCTGCTCTGCAGCCTTCACATGGCCCGGCCATCTCAGCTACTGCAGGAGAGCCCACATGGTCTCCCTGACACAGCCTCCCCTGGCCTCGGCTGTGCTCAGCCACCACCCGTCAGTGTCTCACCACGGAAGAGTGAGGTCTCACGCTGCCCGAGCCACCAGCCAGCCCTCCATCTCACACCAGCCCACCCCCCAGGGGCCCACCGTGCCCTCGAGATGCACAGCACAGGTCTTCCTGCACGCCCGGCACAGCACTCCCCTGCCGAGATGCACCCCCCATTATTCAAGACCACTTCAAAGATTCTTTCCTTCAAAACGCTTTCCTGGACTCTCCAAATACTTCCCCCCGAGCCTCCCACACGGGCACTCAGGGAATCCCTCCCCAGACACAGAGGGGGTGTGGAGAAGGACAGGAGTGGGCAGGGAGGCTGAGGGAGGAGGCGACGGTGCGCAGGCGAGCAGGGGTGAATCGAGAGAACGCCTGTGCAGTGTTCAAGCCCCTGGTCATGTCGCTAGCACACAATACTTTACAGAAAGGCTGCCTACACCCTAGTCCTGCCCCGGGTCTCCAGACTCTCAAATGTTTATAACACATCGAATCCCCAGTACTGAGTCTGCACCACTGGCAGCCTGGCCGATAGCAGACGGGTTACCCACGTGCAGAGGGAGGTCGCTGCTACCGCCAGCCACCTGGGCTCTTAGCTGGCTCAGCTCTGCATCTGCCGACTCCTTGGCTGCAAGGGCCTCCTGCAGGCGGCGGCTAAGGATGCCCACCGCATTCTCATAGGCCTTGTGCTTGCTCTTCATCTCCTTCTGAGCGCTGCTCAGGTCTGAGCCCAGCCGCTTCATCCTCTGCTTCTGCTCTGTGATGGCCCTAGGGTGTGGTGGGCAGGACAGAGGAGTCTGAACTCACTTCCAACAAGATGTCCTGGCACCAGCACCAAGGAAAGACTCATCCTTGCCCGCCCCCAGTCCCACACCAGCTAGCTGCCACTCCTCCCAGATCCAGCATGTGGGGTTGGTATCAGCTGCCCTCACAGAGCCCAGCAGTGCACCCACTTCTGCCCTGCTCCCTTCTCAGAGCCACTTAAATCTCATGAAGATCAGAGAATACTGCTGTCCTTCCAAACGCTTCCAGTGCTCTTCTTGAATAGCAGTACTAATCTCAAAAACACAGCTCACAAGTAATCTCCAGCTGACGAAAGTAAAGGAACGCAGGACACAAGACATGCCACGGGGGTTAAAAGCCCCAAAAGGCTACCTGCCGTGTATATGCACAGCAAGCATGTCAGCCCTGCTGGGGGAACTGGGATGGGCAGGCACTGCCACACTCACCTGGCATGGAACACGCAGGTGGAGTGCCTATTAACCACAGGCAGCCACCAAACCATGCCGGGATCCCCTCTCCAGCCTTAACTTTGGAATCTGACTTCCCTGGCTGCCTAGAAGTACATCCTGTGTCCCCTCTCCTTGGCAAGGGCTCAACTGACAGTGTGTTCAGAGTTCCCTGGCCCTCAGCTGCTGTGTGTCCCCCACAGAGCTCAAGGCTGCCCGCGCTCACCCCTTCTGCCTGCAGACGCCTCGGGTCCACTTACTTGGTGGCTTCTTGCTGTAGCTCTTCAATTTGCTTCTTGAGCACCTCGTTGGCCTCTGTAAGAGCTACCATCTGCTCTTTATCAAACTGCAAAGACTTCAGAAGAAGGGAAGAAAAGACAGTGAGGAGAGCAAAGTCCTCCCTCTGCAGCCTGCTTCTCAGGACCAGGCTCCTCATGGCTCAATGGTGCTGGTTCAGGGACACCCTCAAGGACAAGGGCTCTGGAGAGGACCCTGACAGGGGTTTGCTCTTTGTATAGGCGATCACTTGAGAGCGGTCCAGAGTGCTGGAGGGAACGCCCAGGTCAACCTTTGGTTGTGGCTCTGCCCACAGTCCCCTAGGGACCACCCCTCCCAGAGCCCCCCAGGCCCCTCCCAGCACCTGCTGGGGTGAACTATGAACGGCTGACGGCCTCCAGCCCCGTGCTGCCTCCAGGGGGGAAACCTGTCCATCTGCCCGTCCTTCCAGGACAGGAGCTCTAGGACGGACTTCTTCCAGGTTGTCCTGCCCTCCGCCCTGCACAAGAAACCCCTGGGCATGATTGGCAGAACCTCAAAGTCAAATGTACCCCAGACCTGCAAATGCGTCTCCATCTCGTTGCGCTCCCTCTGCACCAACTGGAGATGCCCTTCGAGGTCGGCCATCTGCTGATGGACATGGGACACTTCCTTCTGCAAGCGCACGTGTTCTACCTCCACAGACTTTTTCTCCCCTTGAAGTTTAATTAACTCTTGCCTCAAGTCCTTCAGCTCTGAGTCAAGCCTCTTCTTCGTGGCCTTCAGCTCACCAAGGAGCTGGTCCTTGGAGGTGGCGTCCCGCCGGTAAGCCTCCACCATCAGCTGCCCAACAAGAGAGAGGCTGCAGCCAGCACAAAGTGCAGTCCCCTTCAACAGAAATGCTCGCCACTGATCTGTGGCATAATGTGTTTTGGACTACAAATAACACATTCCACCAACTCCAGGACACCATCAACTGAGGCACAGCATCACCTTACGCACCTGAACACGTCTGGGCGCTGCGCACAGGTGTCACCTGGCGAGTGCTCTCCCCTCAGCCGCACTGCCAGGCTTATGCGGGGTGCTCCCCCGGCTTGCGTCCCAGCAACGAAGTCCAGAACCACTTCTAGCTCTCCCCTGGGTGGACCTTTCTCAAAACCCTGGTGCTAGCAACACTTCGCATTCATTCCTCCAAGAGCCAACACTGGCTTCACTCACATAAAATGTGAGCCCCCGTCCTTTGCATGAGCCAGGACTTACTTCAACACTAGATCAGGGTCTAATTTTTCAAAGACATGTTAACAGAAGTCAGTCTGTGTCACAGCCCAGCCTGTGCTCTCTGACGTGACAAAAGGCCAAGATCCCATCACAGATGCCAACCCTATTCTGAAATTGCATCTTGACTTGAGACCTTAAATAGGAGGGTGCGAGCACAGCTAATGGTCAGGGCCTTTAAAACAAAACAAAACAAAAAACTGAGGGGATCTAAATGTTGCTTTCCTCTTGACCACTTTTGTTCTAGAGAAATGATTAAATCACATGTGATTTTTTTCACACACTTGCTGCGTATAAAGAAAACCAACAACACGTTTTTACCTTTTGTTGAAGAAACTGCTCCTTTATTTTCTGTGTCTGCTTTTTCAGGGTGGCGGCCTCTTGCTGTAGGTGCTCCACCTACAAAGGACATGCGCGCACAGACCTTATTGAGGCCGCTCTGCTCCCGGGGAGACAGGGAGGCCAGCCACCATTCCCACCTCCCTCTGTTTGTAGGATCATCGTCTCGGTCCCCACTGTAACCTCCAGAGACTGCAGAACAACACAGGCAAGACTCCAGTGTGACAGAGTGCGCCAGACTCCATGACTGCAGTTCTCAGGCGTCAGCTGGCGTCCCTCTTACTGAGCCAACAGTAAGACCAAATTCCGCCTCATCCAGAAGGTCCCCTCAACCCCCCTAAACTACGCACCCACTGCTTCTCGACTTGCTTTCGTGTCCTGTCTGAGAAGCGACTGGGCCCAGGGCAATGTTTGCAGAGGAAACACAGGCCCCCTGTACTTTACTTCCCAGAGGGAAACCTGCCACCGATGTCCTCATCCTTGATGTTCAGGGAGGGCAAACTCCACTGCCTGCACACCCTGCACCTTCCTCATCCTGTGTTTGTTAACGTGTGCCTACGTCAGGTGACATCACGCTGTTAGCATAACGGCTCCCAGGAGTGCCGTGCTGCTCATGTCCATATACGCCTAGACCCTCCGGTGTCTCCCGCCTTCACCCACGGACACACGACCATCCTGCCACGTGTGCAGCAGGCCCCACTATGGGCATGCAGCAGGGAAAAACCAAAAGTTCCATGCAACTTTCCCCACATCTGAGCTCCACATCATCTGTGGACAGAAATTGGGAGTTTCTTGGTAGATTTCTTTCTTTCTTTCAAAGATTTATTTATTTATTTGAGAAAGAGCAAGAGAGAGAGAGAGAGCGAGCACGTGCACTTGAGCGGGGGAGGGGGGGGACAAGCAGACTCCACACTGTGTGGAGCTCGATGTGGGGCTTAATCCCATGGCCCTGAGATCATGACCCGAGCCAAAGTCAAGAGTCAGACACTTAACTGAGCCACCCAGGTGCTCCTTGGTAGATTACTTTCAACGCACCAAGCATGACTCGGTTTCCCAGCCCTCAGCATCTACACACCCAGCAGCTACTGGGAAGCACACGGCTTACTGGTATGGGTCCCTGTCCACCCCCCACCCCCCCTTCCGAGCCCTAGGCCCTGCCCTAGAAGCGGTCTTCCATGTTTACAAAACAAGGTGCTCAAACAAAGGAGCCAACAGCCAGCACCGGGCCTTACGCATGTGATTTCCACTCAGGACAGAATGGCAGCAAAGTGTATTACCTGGCTGGACTTCACGGCTAACTCTTGCCTCAACTGCTCTAAAACCTGTGATGTCTCCTCAGTGCCCTCTTCCAAGCGCTTGGCTCCTCTGTCCAGTTCCTCCCTGCCACTCCTGGCCGCCTGCAGAGCCACCTCCAAGACAATCTTCTCATTCTGCAGGAAGCGGATGGTGTCGTCCCTGGAGGCAGCCTCCCCCTGCAGCTCCTCCAGCCTGGCAAGCAGCTCGTCGTAGCGCATCTGCAGGTCGCTGAGGGACCGCTCCCGGGCCTGCAACGTCTCCTGTGTTGAGGTGAGCTGCCTCAGCAGGTCGAGGTGCTCCTGCTGTAACACCGCAAGCTGCTGGTCTCGCTGTTGCAAAGTCAAATTCACCTGGAAAACAGGAACTCGATTCACTGTGACTGCCCTGCTCCAAGAGTGTGCGCTCAGGGCTTAGATCACCTGGACAGACGCTTTGGGGTCAGTGTTCCATATGGAAAGTTCTGGTGCGGAAGAATACCAGCAGAAGTCAACACCCGGCCAGGTCTGCAACCACAGCCGGACTGTGGATGTGACACCACAGTCCGAATTCAACGGACACCGCAGCACAGACGCGCACAGTGAGGCCAGCCAGGCAAGGATGCCGTGTGTGGCACCAGGGCAGCGACATGAGGCCACGGGGGTGCTTGCCTGCTCCAACTGCTGTTCCAGGGATGCAGCCGAGGCCGCCATCTTCTGCAGCTGCTCCTTCTCATCTTCAAACTCCTCCAGCCTCCGCTGCAGGTCCTCCTCCACCATCGTCTTTGCCTCTTGAATCTGCACAAAGGCAGCTTCCTGGTCCAACATGTCGGCCTAAGCACACAAAACAGTGTTTTTTAAAAAGCAGGATAACCTGAAGGCCACAGCAGTCTGAGTGGGAAACCCTCATCCACAGCACTGTCCTGTCCTCGACCCGCATACAGAGGAGTCAAGGGCCACAGGGGCCCAAGGCTGGTGATCTCCTGCTGCCCAAAAGACAGGTCACCCCACCTATTCCTCTGCCCACAGTTCTCTCTGCTGGCCCTCGGGCCTGGCCGAGGGGAGAAGCAAGCAGACACCCGGCTTTAAGAAATGGGATAAAGTGATGAGCAACCCCTCCCTGGCTGCCTCTAACGCGAAGACAGGTTGCAGTGTGTCCCTGCGTTGGAGATGGGAAACCAGAGCAGGGCTGGGAGACAAATACTGCATTCTTTTACGGTGTGAGTATGTAGATAAGATCCAATACCTAAGTATATTTCTCAGGGAAAAACATTAGTTTATAACTTAAAGTTTTTTCAGTTCTTTGGTGCTGAGCCCCTGAAGCAGATGTCTGCCCTGCCATGATGCTCTTCCGTCACCCTCGTCACCTGTGAGGACACAGGGGTGCAGAGAAGCAGGAGACAGGGGAACAGCCACAGTGCCAGAACGCCAACTTTCCACATCCTCGGCACACAACTCAGACCACATGCTGCCCACATGTTGTGCACTATTCCTTTTCAGTTCCCGACAAGCCTGTCTGTTGAGTACGTATTATCATCCTCATTTTATAAAACAAAGGAACAAGGCTCAGAGAGGGTAAGAAATCATACAGGGTCTCCCAGCTAAGGAGACCCGGTCAAAGCTACTGCACCCCACCACCCTGGAAATAATCTGCAGAGGCACTGGTCCTGTCCTAACTCAGGCGTGTGGTTAGTTGCCGGGGGTTAAACAGGACACAAGCTGAAGAGCTCAGAGACAAGAAAATGCTTGTTACTGTAAGGCTTTCAGAGATCCAACATGCTGACTGCCTCTCCCACCTGCTATGCCGGCACCTGCCCACCACCGGCCGGGCGCAGGGCCCACGTGCATCATGGAAGAAAAGCTGGCACCAGCAGCTCAGATCAGAGAAACATATGAGCTTCTGGTGAATGTCAGGGTTGGAATCCCCAACCTTAAATCACTGCCACTTGTCCAAAAGATTATTTTAAAGACACTTAAATGTATATACATATATATAGTGTTAATGTTTATGTACGTGTGTTTGTAAACTTTAACCTTGACCAGTGACAAAACAAAGCCCCAACCCCAGACAAACACCAACAGCCGTGGTCCCGGGATGACACAGCCCTCACCTCAATGCCCTGGAGCTGGACAGCAATGCGCTCCTTCTCCTTGATGGATCTGTGCTGGGTTTCCGTCAGCTGGTGGGACAGGGACACGTTCTCAAGTTTCAGGTGCTCCAGGAGGCCTGCCTGGGTCATCTGTCCAACCTTCAGAGAGAAATTCCACAAGGTAGAAAATGGCCAGATTTCACGCGCAAGTGCAGACTGGCCTATCCCTGAGGCCATGACGGTGAGGGTCCCTACCCAGCAATTGCCCCCCGGGGAAGCTGCTCCCCAGGACCCCACCACACAGGGCTCACTGCCCACCCTCCTGTCACCTACCCTGACACCTGGGCCATCTTGGTTGCTCGTGCCTAAGAGGGGCAGGCTGGCAGCCCAGATGTCAATGGTCAATCCCTGAGGCTACGCACTTTGTAGCAAGACCTACACAAAAGTCCCCAGTGAAGGTATATAGGTGTGAGCCCAAAGATGAGGGGCCTCATCTGGCTGCAGAGACAGCAGGGACTGGGATCTGCCCCAAAAATGACCTGGCCTAGAACTATGCTCAGACACACGTCATGCCCTGCCCTCCCGGCCTGTCTGAGATACTTGCCAGGCTGACCTCGGCCATTCCCAAGAAGCAATCCAGCCCGGGGTCAGACCCCCGGCCATCAGACGGTCAGGCCTCCTCCGACCCACCGTCTCTCACACAGAAGGTGCCCAGCACAGCATGCCAGCCTCAAGAGGGGGCTCAGGAAAGAGGAGCCCGAAGGCACATGGGTCTGGGACTGGATCTTCCCACACATTACTTCCAGGTCTAATGTGAACACTTCCTGACTTCTGAGATGCCAGATGTGACCAGAAGTTGTGAATTTTGGGTCTAAATGGAAGCTACCCAGGGCAGGAGGAGGCGCCATTTACTGGGATTGTGTTCTAAGGCAATGAAAGAAAAACGATCACCCTGCTCTGTCCTGCCTCTTAGATGTGCCTGGCAACATTCTATGTTATCAGGGAAAGAGGGAGGAAATGTCTTCACTTCCCGAATCAGGAATGCTGACCCTGGGTTCCGGAGGTATCTGAGAAAAGCAGTTATGGCTCTCAGACTCCACTGCCCAGGGCCCTCCCTCCACTTCTGTCTATGTCAAGACACATAATTGTAGCTTCTTTAAATATTTTATGCCTCATATAAATGCACTGTTGCTTCAAGCTTTGCATTAACTTGTACAGTGATTTCCAAGTATGTTGTAAATAGAATAAATGCTTACCCGTATGGTCCTTTGGCTTAAAACATATGTAACACAAATTTAAGAATATTTCTATTTCATGTATTTGTAGACTTTAGGTTTTTTTTTTTAAAAAGTATTTGGTGCAAAAAAAATAAAAAAATAAAAAAGCATTTGGTGGAGTTAGTATTTTACATCCTCTACTTAAGAAATAAAGTTTTAATTAATCTGTAATATTTTATCCAGACAAAGGGAAAAAGAAAGGGAGAGAGAACAAAACCTACAGCTGAACTCAAAAAGAAGACAGAGGCTGACCGAGGCACTATTCGGCACCCTCGCAATCTAATTAGTCCAAAGCACCAAGATGTGGAGCAAAGTGCATTTCAGCCACTTGCCTACCATCCCGAGTGCCTCTGGAACATAACAGGCCCAGAGGGAGAGGCCTCGAGGAAATGCGCAGGACCCAATGTTACTCCGTGGGCCTGGATGGTCACGCGCTCCCCAACTCCTCATGCAGAATCAGAGGCGGACATGCCTGCACCCCCAACAAAATGGAGAGAAACAAGAGTGTTCATGCAGGAAAGACCTGGTACCCAAGCAGCTGGAGCAAAGCGAAGCTCCAACCAGGAAGGTGACATATGCTGTGTTCCACACATGTCAGAAACGACCCAGGAGGGCAGCGACCAGGGCACGGGAGCTGGGGCGAGAGTCCTGAGACCCAGGCAGACATGGGGTTGAGAGCTGGATTCAAACAATGGCAGGCATCCCCCGGAGGGACTCGTCACAGCTCTGGGCACAGGAGTTCCTGAGAGGGGATTTTAGAATTAAAAATGTGCAAGCAGAAGCTGAAAGACTCCTGGTGTCAGAGGTCGTGGCGGGTGCCTGCTCTGCAGGATGGGCTGTAGGCCAGATGAATGGGCAACAGATTTTCAAAACTGTATCTATAAAATCTAAAAACAGACTTTTTGGGGCGGCTGGGTGGCTTAGTCGGTTAAGCGTCTGCCTTCGGCTCAGGTCATGGTCCCAGAGTCCTGGGATCAAGCCCTGAATCAGGCTCCCTGCTCAGCGGGAAGCCTGCTTCCCCCTCTCCCTCTGCCCGCTGCTCTGCCTACTTGTCCTCTCTGTCAAATAAATAAATAAATAATCTTTAAAAAAACTAATTTAAGAAAAAGGCAACTGTTCCACATGAGACATGTCAGGGGCCATACCTGGATGTGGGCCATCTCACCCTGCAGTCTGACCCGGGCCTCCTGGGCCAGGGCGAGCTGCTGCTGGTACCACTGCCGGACATGCTGCAGAGATGAGATCTCGGCCTGGGACGCCTTCAACTTGCTGCTCAGAGTTGCTCGCTCTAGTTGCACCTGCTGGAGCTGGTTCTGCAGGGCCGTCATCTGTTGTCTCAGGTCATGCACTGAAAGCAAGCAAGCAGAGCTCAGAGCACCTGCTGCACACAGGAGAGCCTGCAGCTCTGCAGGGACACACCAAGCAGAGCCAGGCTCTCAGCAGAGACCGAGAAACGGCCAGCTCTCATTCACACTGCAATCGAGGGTGCTGAACCATGGCTCCCGGAAGAAAAATAGGGGGTCAACTGGTCAATACACAATCTTGTTTCGTGAGTGTTTATGTGTAAAGGCACCTTATTTAATCTATATTGTTGATTCATCAACACTGAACTCACAGCCAACGGCACCATAACTCATGCCTGAACAAAGCTCACCTAACACACGTTCTTTTCTCCATAAAACACATCACAGAGTTCTTGTACTAAGAACACCCGACAGTGTTTGGAGTTCATTTTAAATAGTAAAACCACCCTAAAAAGCATAAAGATGCAAAGGAGGTGATGCTAAACCATAAGAGGGCACCTGCTCAGCTGGGAGTGAGCGTGCTGGGCAAGGCCCACCCTGTAGAGAGTGCGCCTGCTCGCAAGTGACCAAGCACAGTACTGCTTTGGGGTTACAGACAAATTTAAGTGAGCCGGGGAATTCACAATTAGGGATCCACGGATACTGAGGGTCAACTGTGTGCCCACAAAGCCATTGTGGGTGCTATGGCTCTGGTCTTCAAATGGCCTGATGGCACCTATGTCAATAAACAGAATGGTACTGTGCTGCAAATTCCGCTAAAACCCACTGGTGTGCTGATATGGTCAACTCTTAACACTGATGAGGGCAGGGGGAGGTAAGGGGAGGGCGGGAAGTCACAACAACCCAAAGCACACTACAAACAAAACTGGTCAAACTCTCTAAAATTAAAATTACACCCAACATTTAAGAAAACACTTACCGTTCTAAAGACCATTTCCAAAACTTAAAAAACGAATAAAAATGATAGTTTAAGAGGATCCACAATCGCTTATCAGAAATTCTTGGGGCCAGATGTGTTTCAGAGATCAGAGCGGTGGCGTTTTAGAAAGGCAGCCCCAGTCCAGACCACAGCAGACATACCCTCAGCTCCACGTGCAGGCATTCACACCATGTGAGCGCTGGTCAGCTCTGCTGCCCAACAAGCTCTGGTCAGGTCAGGCCTTGCAAGCCAGACTTCAATTATTTTGGTGCTCGGAACTTTTTGGATTTTATACTTTTCTAAAGGGACCAGGTACCACAAAATCGTTCCAAGACTGAAACAGTATACAGTTGTGTTTCTCAGCTAGCACTTTTTTCTTTCTAGTATCAGGATAAAGTCTCTGTGACAGAATCTTGTCACGTTTTCTTTTATGTCATCACATCTGAAACCTGGTGTCACGGCCTTACACGCAGTGCACAGTACATGCCCCAGGAAGAGAAGACAGCGTGAGGGAAGGGCTACAGCGGGTTCTCTGTGCACAGCCTGCCACCAAGTTCCCCTGAAACCACTATTCCATTGGACTCTCATTCCATAGGTGATGCCCACAGGGATCCAGCTACAGCAAAAACTGAAATTAAGGCAGGAAAAATAAAGGTTTACTAATCCACAACAGCAGTGTTGCTTTTAAATATTTTAAATAGAGGGCGCCTGGGTGGCTCAGTCGATTAAGCATTATGCATCTGCCTTCAGCTCAAGTCATGATCTCAGGGTCCTTGGGATTGGCCCCGCATCGGGCTCCCTGCTCGGTGGGGAGTCTGCTTCTCCCTCTGCTGCTCCCCCTGCTAGTGCGCTCTCTCTCTCCCTCTCTCTCTCTCTCTCTCTCAAATAAATAAATCTTTAAAAATAAATATTTTTTTTTATTTTTTTAAAGATTTTATTCATCCATTCATGAGAGACAGAAAGAGGCAGAGGCAGAGGTAGAAGCAGATGCGGGGCTCGATCCCAGAACCCTGGGACCATGACTTGAGCCGAAGGCAGCCGCTCAACTGACTGAGCCACCCGGGCACCCAAATAATAAATATTTTAAATAGATCCTGCAATTCTGAGGAATAAGTAAGCTTTGAAGGCAGAATAAGTGGAAACATTACCACCAACTACCAAGGGTCCAAAGTCCATTCCTAAGACCTAAGCCATTCCCCTTTGCTGCATGTGCAAAAAATGTAGAGAATTCCATGCACTCAACCAAAAACAATACTTACTTTAGAGAAGTGGACAGCACGTACATAAATTAGCAGGGAATACAACGCCTCCCAGCATATTAATGTAACAGGTCAGTCCCCAGAGCGGACGAGATAACCACCGCCCCCAGTCGGGCCACGACACGCTGGGAAGCTCTGCAAGAATTAAGGAGCAGACGTGCAGCCAGCTGGGGAGCGCTCACCTGTGTTGTCCTTACTGAGGATGTTTCTCTGCATCTCTTCTACTTTGGCCACGAGTCTTTGGTACTGCTCCTCTGCCACCTGCAGGTCACTGTTGGACGACGCCAGGCTGGCGTTCTTGGCTTCCAGCATGTTCTGCAGGTCAGTCATCGCTCGCTCCAGGTCCCAGCAAGACTGCTTCAAGGTGTCCACCTCTGAACTGAGCGAGTCCTGCTTCTGCTGGCTGCTGTGGCTCTGGTCCACCTGCGCCTGCAGCCTTGTGCTCAGAGCGGCGAGTTGCGCCTGCAGTTCTGCCTTCTCTTTAAGTGCCTGGGAAGACCCCCATCAGAAACTGTCAGAAAATGAGCCACTTCCACCCCATGCATTATGAGGGCCACCAAAATGAACCAGTGAGACACAGAGGGGAAACACCGTGTCTCCCAAGCTTTCAGCTGCTCTAACATGATGGCTCTCCCAAAAGAAGGCAGGTTCTCCAAACAGGCCAAAGGGGCAAGAGGGGCGACCACGGAGTCTGCTTACTCTCTGCACGGGTAACACCTGAGCTGTGCAAGCACCTGCTCACCCACAAGGATGTCGGAAAACACATTTGTTCAAGAAACGAGTGCACCAGCGTGCACGCGCACACACACGAAGACTACCAGGAGTACTGAGGGGACCAGGGACCCCACCAACACCAGACTCAGATCTGGGGAYACGCCTGCAGGCATAGACCCCACAACACCAGACTCAGATCTGGAGACACGCCTGCAGGCAKAGACCCCACAACACCAGACTCAGATCTGGAGACACGCCTGCAGGCATAGACCCCACAACACCAGACTCAGATCTGGAGACACGCCTGCAGGCCATAGACCCCACAACACCAGACTCAGATCTGGAGACACGCCTGCAGGCAGAGACCCCACAACACCAGACTCAGATCTGGGAACATGCCTGCAGGCAGAGACCCCACAATACCAAGCGCCGTCAGACTCAGATCTGGGAACATGCCTGCAGGCAGAGACCGCCTCCTACTACACAAGAAGGACTCTGAGGGGCTCTGGCCAAGGCCACGGGGCACAGAGCACACAAGGCACCACAGGGACGCTATCTGTAGGGTAAAACAGGAGCTGAGAGGGAAGGTGGGGCCTTGACAAGCCCTAGGCCCCTGGGCAGCAGAGAACGTCCAAGGGACGACAGGGGAAGGGCACACGCCCCCTCTGCCATCAGTATCTCCTGCCTACCCAAAAATGAGTCTATCAGGGGTGTGGACATAAATTCCAAAATGCAAAGATGGGCAGACAAATGCACATCAACACACAAGAAGAAAACCAACATCACGAAGACAAACATCAAATTCAACAAACAGAAGAACAAATACCCCCAAAAATCTAGTTAACTGAGCAAATGCAATGAGATTTTGCAGTACGTAGAACTTGGATTTTTACAGCAAAGCCAGAAAGGATCACATCCGTCACAATTCACACAACTCAAGAGCAAATCAGTATCCCAGGAGGAAAAGAAGGTACAGTAAAATAAAAACAAACAAAGGTTCCGACATCATTCATGGGGTTGAATGTGCAGATGAAGCAAAAATGCATTTGATGAGGGACAGACAGCGAAAGTCATATGCCACCAAAATTCACCTTCATTCCCAGCAACCACCTCCTCAGTCAACACTGGTCTATGTACACAGAGGGGTCGGTCTGTGTCCCAGGACCACATCATGCAAAAAACAACATCAGGCACGAGGGGCACGTCTGGCAGAGCCGCATCCCTGTGCCCTGTACTCGAACACCTGTGCAGCCTCGACAGCACCTCTGTAATCATGTGTGTCCCTGCTCTCCACACCAAACCAAGCGCGGGCTTCCACTGAACAGACTGACCCTGACTGTCAACAGGAAAACTGAAAATTAAGGGATGGAAATAAACAGATACAGCAAAATTCACATCAGGAAAAGCAAAAGCCACAGCAAAGAGAATTAAAGGGACAGAGACAACAATTTTACCATGCCAGGAAAGTGAAATCCACCAAAAGGACTGTTAGGTATCTATCAGCAGAGTTAGGACAGGGATACAGGGGAAACGGAGGCACGCAGTCAGACGGGAAACGAGCGTACTTCTTCCTGAGGCTAACGGAGCCAAGGGAGAGGACACAGAAGCCCGGGCTCCACTTCGAGACATGTGCACAACCGCACCCAACCAGCAGGCAACGCACACCCTTCAAAGCCGCGGCACACTCGCCCGCCCGAGCGCATCCATTACCTGACTGGCCTCTGCAGACAGTGCCTCCAGCTGCCCTTCAAGCCTCATCTTGTCTTTAAGGGCCTGCAGCATGGCGTCATGGGTCTCGGCAGCAGAGCTCTCCAGGGACACGCTGGGGAACAAGGGCACCGAGCATCAGGCACCTGACGTCGCAGGACGCAGCACTGCTCCTCCTCACCTGCCCCGCGTCTCCAAGCTCCTCACACCGCTGCTCCTCTCCCCCAGTTTTTTAAAGTAAGTTAAAAGATTTAAATCAAGCATCAATGCTCTTACAAATGCTACCAATAAACACACCCCCACGGAGCTGGAAAATCTTTAGTGAAACGTCAGCCCAGGGAAGCACCCGTGCCGTCCTAGAGACACGTCTGCACAAATGCTGTAAAACAGCAGATCTTAATAACGGAAATGGTTACTGATCTATGCCATTTCTTACAGGGTGACAGAGCTATGTGTAAATGAAATGTTAAAGACTAAACACATAATTCGGAGAGCAGAACAGTGCTGTCCATCGGCGCTGGCAGTGGAGGGGCGGTCTGCAGACAGCACCCACCTGCTGCAGATGCTGTCTGTCCGACTCCGCGTCTCCCCATTCACCTCCTGCCCCTGGTCTCGGTGCTCGGCCGCTGCGGCCTGGAGGACATCTGTGATGGAGGGGAACTGGCCCAGCACACCAGCAGCAATCTCTTGGCCGTTGACCACATAGGAGGCTTCTCGAGTGCCCACGGCGTTCACTAGAAGCCCACATGTCCCACGGGTAGACACGCTGCTGTGGGAGGAGCTGTCGCTCTCATTCCCATCGGCCTCAGACGTGTTGTCACCCGTCAGGGACGCATTCTCCAGGTGATCATCAGCCTCAGGACACAGGCTAACCTCAGACACCACGGATGCCACACTGCTGCGGTTCTGCTTCAGAGAGCCCCTGGCAGAGTCTACAGCCGGAACGTTTCCACCAGAACTCCCAGAACCTTCGTCTTCAGTTTTGTAATCAGCCAGAGACCGAATTTTGCTTGATTTGGAACTTTTTTTCCCCTTAGGATGTGTCAGGAGCCCTAAGCTGCCCACCTTTGGGCCTCGAGGGACACTGGTGCGCAGGAAGGAATACTCCTTTGTCAGGGCCACAGCACTGGCCCGGGGCAAGGCTTCTGGGTTCAGCATGAGCTCCGGGTCGAGTGTACTAGACAGTCTCGTTCTAGCCACAGGCTGACTGGACTGAGAAAGAAAAGTACAGAAATGATGTTGAAAAGTGACAAGGAGTGTTCAAATACTGCCACCCAGAAAGGCTGTACCAAGTACCCTCCCTATACAAACCCTCACACACCAGCTCTGCACCTAGTCACAGGTCCAGCACATGCCTCTCATAACTGTGACTTGGCACCATTTTAAAACTTCTACCAGAGCAAGTCCCTCCTCACGACCCTGTTCTTATGAGACTTTCCTGGCAGTCCTCCTGCACTCACTCTTCTCGACAGATGTGAAATGTTCAAGTTGTTATTATTTTTTAAAGATTTTGTTTATTCAACTGTCAGAGAGAGGGAGGGAGAGAAGGAAGGAGGGAGAGAGTGAGCACAAGCACGCACAAGCAGGGGGAGCAGCAGAGGGAGAGGGAGAAGCAGGCTCCCGGCTGAGCAGGGAGCCCGATGCAGGACTCGATCCCAGGACCCTGGGAGCATGACCTGAGCCGAAGGCAGACGCCCCACCAACTGAGCCACCCAGGCCTCCCTTAAGTTATTATTATTTTTTTAAGTAGGCTTCATGCCCAGCATGGACCCCAAACGGGGCTCGAATTCATGACCCTGAGATCATGACTTGAGCTGAGACCAAGAGTCAGACGCTCAACCAACTGAGCCACCAGGTGCCCGGGAAATGTTCTAGTTAAAAAAAGCCCTGCTGAATTACAACGACCTTAGATTTATAATTATTTAGGGATAACAAGCTGCTTCCAGTTATTCATACCTCCTTGTGCATTTCTCAACAAAGGAAGATATGTAGGATTCATCTAAATTCTAAATAATTTTTTTTTTAGGATTTTATTTATTTATTTGTCAGAGAGGGAGAGCACAAGCAAAGGAAGCAACAGACAGAGAGAGAGACAGAAGCAGAGTCCCCACTGAGGAGGGAGCCCGATGCGGGGCTCGATTCCAGGACCCTGAGATCACGACCTGAGCCCAAGGCAGACGCTTAACTGACTAAGCCACCCGGGCTCCCCGATTCTAAACCATTTCTATTGCCATTTTAATTTAATTCTTAGATATTTTATCATTTTATTGTTATAAATACTATCTTTTCCCACTATTTTTATAACTAGTCATATTAGGATAACTACTGATTTTTCTATTTGTATTTTACTGACAATTTTCTGAATCATTATTTTAATGATTTTAGAATATTTTAATAAATTATTATTTTTTCAGTTGATCCTCTGTTTTCCAGGGCATTACCAAGACCTGCAAATAACATTTTTCCTCTTTTTCAGTATTTGTATCTCTTACTTCTTTTTCTTATATTATGTCAACTAGAATTTCCAAAGGGCCTTGAAGGAGATGGAGGGGGATGGCAGACACTGTTCCCTGTTGCTATTTTGTAAAGATTTTATTTGAGAGAGAGAGAGAGAGAGCGCGAGCGTGTGAGCAAGGGGGGAGGCAGAGAGGGTGGAGGGAGGTGGGGAGAAAGAGAGAGAATCTCCAGCTGACTCTGCACTGAGTGTGGAGCCCGATGTGGGGCTCCATCTCACCACCCCGAGTTCACGACCTGAGCTGAAACCAGGAGTTGGACACTTAACCGAATGAGCCACCCAGGTGCCCCCCAGTTGCCTTTTCAAAATGACCTTCTCTTACAGAGAAACAGCCAATCCTATGCTTATTCCATGAAATCAGTGCAATTACGATGGGGCAAGGAGACAAAGGTGGGGAAAGGGAAATATCTCAAAACGATACTGGGATGCGACAGGAAGTATAAATGAGCAAAAATAGCTGGAAAAGAGCTGGGGTGCAGGGCAACGGATAGACTGGCTGATCCAGATACTAACACAGACTGTGAAGCCACAGTAATTAGATCCACTGAGAACTGAAAAGCAGAAGACAGGCAGATGACACCGAATACAGCCCAGAAATCCGTCCAAGTATAGGTGGGTTTGCAGATGTTCAAGGAGCCACAGAAGGCAGGGCCGCAACTGCTGAGGGAATGAGCAGTGTGAGAACCAACCCGCTACCCACACAGGGGCAAGTTCCCACCTCTCGCCATCATCCAACATGTTTCAAATGGAGCAGATTTAAATATTAAAAAAACATATTTAAAATACTTTTTAATACTATCTTATACTTTTTCTATAAGAAGAAAACACTGGTGAACTTATTTATATTCCTCAAATAGGGAGGTCATTTTGAAATATAACATAAATCCCAAAGTAACACCAAAGATAGAAAATTTTGACTATAAATATTTAAAACTGATGTGCAGTGAAAAATATGCCAGAGAAGTAGTTAAAAGATATGTCGAACAGGGAAAAAATATTTGCAATAAAGATGAAAAGGGAGTAATTTCCAGTATATAGAACCTATGTAGCAAAAAGACAGCCAACAGAAAAATGAGCAAAAACTGACAAAGACACACAAACATGGGGCGTCTGGTTGGCTCAGTTGGTTGAGTGTCCAACTTGTGGTTTCAGCTCGGATTGTGACCTCAGGGTCGTGAGATCCAGCCCTGCGTCAGGCTCCAAAGTTCGGCGGGGAGTCTGCCAGAGATTCTCTCTCTCCCTCTGCCCCTCCCCCACTAAAATAAATAAATCTTCAAAACAAAAAAAGACACAAACCACTAACACATAAAAGGTGCGAACTGCTAGGTGACACTGTTATTCTCACCTATTAGAGGACAAAAATCCAATTTTTGTTACTTTAATGCTCACAAGGATGACAACACTAGCAGTCTCATTACTGCTAACAGGAGTATAAACCAGTCCAGCCTATCCAGAGTGCAACAAGTATCAAACTAACAAATACATAAAACCTTTACCCAATAATTTGACATTCAAGGACTTGTCCACAACAGTATACCAAGGCACTGCGGCGCCTGGGTGACTCAGTCGTTAAGTGGCTGCCTTCGGCTCAGGTCATGGTCCCAGGGTCCTGGGATCGAGCCCCGCATCGGGCTCCCTGCTCGGCAGGAAGCCTGCTTCTTCCTCTCTCACTCCCCCTACTTGTGTTCCCTCTCTCGCTGTCTGTCAAATAAATAAATAAAATCTTAAAAAAAAAAAAAAGTATACCAAGGCACAAAACATTCATTGCAGCGTTGTTTGCAATTTCAAAAATTTAGAAACAACCAGTGGCACCTGGGTGGCTCAGTGGGTTAAGCAACTGCCTTTGCCTCGGGTCATGATCTCAGGATTCTGGATCAAGGATCAAGCCCTGCATCGGGCTCCCTGCTCAGCGGGTAGCCTGCTTCTCCCTCTCCCTCTGCCTGCCTACCTACTTGTGATCTCTCTCTCTCTCTCTCTGTCAAATAAATAAATAAAATCTTTTAAAATAAAACATACAAAAATTGAGAAACAACCAAAATGTTGAATCAGGAGAGGATGCTAATGAAATGCTGGTACACACGTTGTTGTGAAGGATGACGGCACTCAGGACACGGTGAGAAGGGCAGGCAGTATGAAGAACCAACCACTGTCAAGGCATAACGATGTTCTCAAAGTGTTTATCAGACTGTAAACGGGACAGAACTCTTACTTGCCATCTGTGGCATGTGAATATGGGGTCTGAGCTACATTCCTCATGTAAGCAAAATATTCCTAAAGAAATATCCTTCTGCTCCTAGCTTAGTAGTTTTTGTTTGCTTGTTTTGCATATTTTGATTTTTATCAAACACCTACCTTTTCAGCACCTGTTGAGATGGTCATAAGCCCCTTCACATGGACCTAGCACCATAATGAGTTCTGGCAGATTCTCCCCTTCTGAACTGACCCGTACTCAGAAAACACCTCGGTCGGCAATCCTGCACTGCACGCTGGCAGGTGGTGCTGACTGAGTGCTGCAGTGGGGAGCACAGCTCGGCATGCAGACAGGCAGGCTCGGACCCCCACACAGCCAGCCATTCCGCTCTGAGCTTCACCGACAGCCACTCCTCACGGGGCTGAGGAGGACTAAAGGAGACTCTGGTCTGCGCACACAACAGCAGCTCCCAGACTGCACTCTGCCTCCGCTGGCCCTGCTCTGAGGGTCTCTGGAGCAGGACAGGTGGTGGTCCTCATACCAGCATCTTGCTGCCTGTCTTTCTGCCTACTTCAGGGTGGGGGCAGCTGAGCACGCAGGGACCATAAGTTGGTCAGAATAGCATGTAACGGCGCCTGGGTGGCTCAGTTGGTTAAGCGACTGCCTTCGGCTCAGGTCATGATCCTGGAGTCCTGGGATCGAGTCCCGCATCGGGCTCCCTGCTCGGCAGGGAGTCTGCTTCTCCCTCTGACCCTCTTCCCTCTCATGCTATCTCTCATTCTCTGTCAAATAAATAAATAAAACCTTAAAAAAAAAAAAAAGAATAGCATGTAACAAACACAATGCCTGTTTCCATCACTTGAAGTTATCTTACTGAAGACTAAGGAAATATTCTTCCATTTAAGCCATCAGTTATGTGTGTATATCATTTTTAAAGATGGGAAATGATGCTAAATTTCACATTTGGAATCTTACATTGAACTTCTAACACATTAACCATCTAATGTTGGACGACCCAGGCAGGCCTCCGGGAGGCAGAGTGAGGACAGGCCCCTGGAGACAGTGTGCACAGGCCCTGGCCCACAGACACTGTCTGGTCTACACTGTGACTCTCCACTTCACCAATGAGTAACCCCTGACAAGCTCCTTACCTATCTGAGCCTCAGGTTACTCTTCCATAGGGAACTGAACACAGTGTCTGGCAAGAGATGATTACTAGCTACTATCGCTATAACTTCCGCTGGGTCATCTGGACAGACCCCGAAAGCCTCTGACCAGGCAGACGAGCCTGGTGGTGGCTCCTCCAGCCCACTCACACTGGCTTTGGGCAATGACACCCATCATGGCACAGTCCCCTCTTGAGAACACAAAGAGCCTGAAATCACTCACCGAAAGAACACAAAGAACCACTAAATCACTCACCGAAAGCTATTTAAAGGTTAGTTTAATTTTAACTTTGAATCCGTTTAAATTTGAAAATTCTCAAGTACAGAAAAGTTGGACAAAGTATGAAACGAACACCCAAACCCATTTGCCTAGAGTCACTTGGTATGATTAAAAAAACTGCTTTCATTAGCATGCCAACCTAAGTTTCATACCTGAATAGAACTGACTTTAGCACGTACTCATCAAATCCACGTGACATGGCATACACTCTGACACTGCATGGACCATCAGTCAGCAGACACTACACCACTCATGAAATAAACAGCTAAAACCTAGAACTGACTGCTCAAGGAGGGAGAAAAACCATACACAAGTACTTGCAGTCTCTGCTTTTCAAATGGCAGACACAGGAATCAAATATGCTTGATCCAAGGGAAGGCGCCCCATATGGGGCAGGAGGCACAATCCTGCTATGATCTCCCCATAGAGTGGGAACTGCAGAGAGAAATGATCTTCCCAGAGAAGCACAAAAGGCCATCCCAGCACAGAGGAACCAACGACAGGTCCTAGAAACTATGTCTAATTTCTGTTTTCCACACATGAAGTTCCCCATTAGCTTGTTCAAGACAGGGAGACTCACTCTTTCTTGCTGGCGCTTCACCCTGTACTGTTTGAGCTGTTCTTCTAGCCGTTTCCGAGCCTGAAGTCGGACCTGCTCCTCCTTCTCCAGGGGCAGAGAAGCCTCTGTTGAACCTGCGGTGAGGAAATGACCATTTAAAAACTCATAAAGCACCAGGGCACAGAGGACAAATCAGAACAGCAGCTTGGCTGTTTTGCGTTCAATTACCAATTAAATATGATTTAGCTTCAAACAATACCTCGCCTTCTAGGTTGAAAGAGCTATTTCCTGATGGAGAGACAACCGTGAGCCCTGGACCTGCCTGGTGGAAGACCCACTGGCAAAGCACGGGGTCTGTGCTCATGCCACCAGTGTGCCGCTCCCCACAGGCATCCAGCTGGAAAACGGACACGGCTCACCCATGACTTGCAGCAACAAAAGAACTAAATCTAAAGTCAGTGCCAGGGCTCAGGGACCCTCAGTTCCCACAAAGCTCCAACTGTGCTCGGGACGAGGTATAGGAGCACATGGGCAGTCGTGTCCACAGAACCGTACTCAGGGATAATCCGAACATGTGGTCAGGGGACACCAAACACGCCTTCTTCACACGGCCACATCTGCTGGTACGATCTGACCCACAGCTTATCTAAATTCCTGCGGCGAGTCATGTTACAGTCAAGTTTTGCAAAACCAAAAGGTACTCATACAAGCAATACTCAGTCGTTACTTACTAAGGAAAAAGACTTTTCACAGTGACCCATTCAGGACTCACCTCAAAGTGAAGGCCGAGCAGGCGTCCCCGCAAGGCCTGGGGCTGCTTACCTCAGTTTCCTGACAGAGGCAACTCCGGTCCAGGGGCCAGGCTCAAGGACAGGAGGGGAAATGACAACTTTTTGGCCAAAAACAGAATTTAGAATATCTCAAAACCCAAATCCTTTATTTTGGGTAATAAAAGGGCCGAACAGTGAGCAAAAGGTACAATAGCCACAGGATTCTTTCACACTCAGCAGCCGTGCACCTGGAATGCTGCCAAGGGCACAGGCAGGGTCAGCTACTACGCGGATGAGAGCAGGAAAATGTCCTAATTTAACCACTTTACAGACAGCACACCTTCAGACGTAGATTCTGAGAAGATAAGCAGCTGTTGTTTTAAATAATCCCTAAAACCTCAGGGGCACCTGGGTGGCTCAGTCAGTTAAGCGTCTGACTCTGGTTTTGACTGAGGTCACGATCTCAGGGTCATGAGGTCAAGCCCCAGGTCAGGCTCCATGCTCAGCAGGGAATCTGCTGGAGATTCTCTCTCTCCCTCTGTCCCACCCCCGACTTGCGAGCACGCACCCCCCCAAGATAAATATAAATCTTAAATAATTATAACAATAATCTCTAAAACCTGAGATTGCCAAGAACTTCACTAGGAACTCACCAAGTCATTACTAATATGTGCGTTTATCACTGAAAAAAAGGTCTAGTACTTTTCACAAGGCTAAGGGATCCACATGGCAAAAACCTAGGGGTCTACAGCCTCAAGCAGGGAGCCCAAGTCAGCAGACTCAGGGCTGGGTGAATACTCACCAAGAGGGGCAGCTGGTGGCCGCAGGATGCCACCATGTGGGCACCTGGGGTTAGGGCTCACAAATCCCTACAATCAAGAATCCAGACTTTTATGTGACAGCTCTGGACTTCAATGTTGACAGTTAAAAGTTATTTTGTTTCTTTAAAGTAAGCTCTACACCCAATGTGGGGCTTGAACTCACAACCCCAAGATCAAGAGTTGCACACTCTACCAACTAAGCCAGCCAGGCACCCCTAAGTTTGCAGAAATTTTAAAAAACATATTGCAGCCCTAGTAAAATAATGCCTGTTAAGAAAAGAGCAAACAATCCAAAAGAAAAATGCGCCAAACAAATCAACAACTCACAGAAAAGAACGGCCAAACGGCCAAAGGGTAGAAGATGCCCAAATGATCAGGGAAGTGTGAGCTCCAAACTAAAGTACTGGAAAAGCATTGTGGCACAGCCAACAGGCTGGTGAAACTGAAAACAGTGCGAGCCCAGGGGGAGCCCGTGCCTCTCAGGGTCGTTAGTGGCATGGAGACAGGGCTGTGCATGATGAAAATAAAGATGCCATTGCTTTTGACCAAGAATTCTGCTTCTGGGGACGCCTGGGTGGCTCAGTTGGTTAAGTATCTGCCTTCGGCTCAGGTCATGATCCCAGGGTCCTGGGATCGAGTCCCACATCGGGCTCCTTGCCGAGCAAGGAGCCTGCTTCTCCCTCTGCCTGCCTCTGTCTCTCTCTCTCTCTCTGATAAATAAATAAAATCTTTAAAAAAAAAAAAAAAAGAATTCTGCTTCTGGGGTGTAGCCCACAGAAATTAAAGCACCAACACGTATGCCATGGCGCACTCCACAGCATTAGTCATGTTGGCCGATGGAACAAATGCAGAGACCCAGCCGGCCATGCCAGGGGCTCCTGACCAGCCTTCAAAGAATGAATCTGGAGTTGCATCAGACAGTGTGGGGGCAATCTCCACATGATAACACTAAACAGGAAATACAGGATATGACAATCTAATCCCTTCTTAAAACACAATGACTGAAACCTTAAAGGATTGTGTGAGAATGTGGCTTGCCTGCAGGGGGGGGCATGAGAGGTAAACACGGCATGTGTGGTACGATCCCATCATGTAAGATCATGTGTGTCTGTGTATGACAAACGTGCTGGAAAAAGGCCTGGACGTTTCCAGGGCTCATAGGCTGCCAGTTTGTGACCTGTTCACCCTTGGGTTCCCACACCGATTAAAATAATACAGAAAAGAACGCTGTCAAAGTTTAACTCCCTGCTGACTGCTTGCTCACCATCCACGGTAACAAAAGACATGCCGCGCAGTCCTTTAAACCCAGACCTGGAGCAGCATCCCCAGTGTCGACCATGAAGAAGTGTATTTTCTCTCTAAAAAGGAGCCACTTGCTCAACGCACAACCCACCACAGGGATAAAACAGTGATGACAGAGGAACGAGCAGCAAGCTAGTCAAGGCACGTGCCTCTGAAGGGTGGTGAGTACCAAGTGATGCAGGAGGGGGCTGGGGGAGAGTGGGGAAGAGCCCGGTGGGCACAGATGCTTACACAGTTGCGTTTCTTGCATAGGAAGACTGAGTCTGAGAGACTGCAAAGCTTCTTTTCTAACACTGCCCTCAGCACTAGTCCCCTGAGACTTCCTTAGGTTGTCATGGAAACCAGCCACACCTGGAGAGGCATCGGGACCCCCTGGGCTTGTGGGGGGAGGTGACGAAGGGTCTGGAGACGGTGGCGTCGGCCCATTCTGACAGGTGTTGCCCTTGCTGGGTACATCCAGGCCTCCTCCTCCATCTGAAGCTCTGTGTACCTGGACACTGGCACCTGGAAAAGACAGCATGCTGGGCCATCATGGTTTTAACAACTAGATCAAGTGGTTTTTCAGACACGCAGCTAACACAGGACAGAAGAGACTCTACATGCAGGAGAATGAGCTATCTCCATGCCCCATGAGACTGTTTGCTCTGGGAGGAGAGCAGGCCTCGCTCTCCTCACATCAGCGGGTGCTATCGGACAAGCGGCTCAACTGCTCATGGTAGAATCGAGATTGTGGGATTTAAGTAGTAATGTTTCCTTTTCATTTAAATAAGACCAATGAGAAATCCCATGAAAGTCTGCTTTTAAAATAGCGGAAGGAAACCAATGCTAAAAACACAGCTGACAACGTTCCTAACAGGCGCCGGAAACAGCGCGCCAATCAGAGCCACAGCCTCACGCTTACACCGGGGCAGTTCCAAAGCTGTTTCACAGCATAAGTTCATCCTCCAAAACGAGAAATCTAAGTCAAAGAGGTACATTAACTGATCCGAACAATAACGGCAAAGAGTCAGAGTCTGTGTTTCTGTCTGATGAACACTTGCTAGATAAAAACCCAAGTTTATTTTATTTTTTTTAAGATTTTATTTATTTAGGGCACCTGGGTGGCTCAGTTGGTTGAGCGACTGCCTTCGGCTCAGGTCATGATCCTGGAGTCCCTGGATCGAGTCCCACATCGGGCTCCCTGCTCGGCAGGGAGTCTGCTTCTCCCTCTGACCCTATCCCCTTTGATGTGCTCTCTCTCTCTCATTCTCTCTCTCTCAAATAAATAAATAAAATCTTTAAAAAAAAAAAAGATTTTATTTATTTAACTGACAGAGAGACAGCGAGAGAGGGAACACAAGCAGAGGGAGTGGGAGAGGGAGAAGCAGGCTTCCCGCGGAGCAGGGAGCCCGATGTGGGACTCGATCCCAGGACCCTGGGACCATGATCTGAGCCAAAGGCAGACGCTTAACGACTGAGCCACCCAGGTGCCCCAAAAAACCCAAGTTTAAACAGTGAGGACTATACACCCACGTATCCAGCTCAGTTTTACCCACTAACATCACTATACACAGATCTGTCATACACTAACTGAAACCTATTTCCCTGTCAAAAGAAAAAAAAAAGACTTCTTACAATTAAATGATTTTTACCTTCCCTGTCCCCTCACCCCGGTCAGGGAGCCAGTTGGCAGTCAAGAACCAAGATGGCGCCTGGAGGGAGGAAGGGAGAGTCCAGGGGCCACTGGGTGTGGTTCCAGAGGTTCCCAAGGGCAGCAAGGTCCCAGCCTCCCACAGGGATCCACGCCACTTGGATCCCTGGATGTACCCAGGATGCATCAGGAAATTGCCCTTTGCCCAAGCAAATTCAAAATGGGTTTCTGATACTTGACATCTGATTTCCAACCAATATAGCGACTCACTGTCATGCTTCCTGAGAGGAAAAACAATACAAAAGGAGCACCACAGACTCAAAGCAGAGTGAGACTGGACCACGGCCCTGACCCGACCATCTGCTCTTATACAAACGTCCCTTTGGCTCCATGTTGGGTGAGGGGGAAGGGAAGCCTGGATTTCAGATACAAGGTAATCAGATCAATACCACTTTCTGATGGGCTTATAGATCTGGGAGAGTCTCTACATCTTCCTGTTTACATGACAAAATAATTTTTTGAGCATTATATTATACTTTTAAAAAATATAAAAGAAGGCCCAAAAAACATTAAGACTATTGTTCCCAAACACAAGCCAAATCGTGGATAAACAAGTAACAAAGACGACGAGACAACAACAAAATATGGCTACTACCACTTCCCACTGCGTCTGAGTACTTGTGTTTTATGCACCATTCTTTCAGTCCCACAACTATCCTACGGCGCATGCACCATTACTCTTCCATTTACACAAGAAGTGAAATGAGGTCAAATAAGAACCCTGCTGGAGAGTTCAAGCTCTTAGTGACGGATCTAAGAGCGGGCTCCCTACCTATCCTGCCGTTGAATCCTCGGTCTTGGGCCCCTGCTGTTACCAGCCTTCCCTTGCACTGAAGGAGCAGTAATCAACAAAACCATTTTAGGTGCCTGAATATCATTTGCAAGAACAGAATGCAGGGGTGACTGGGTGGCGCAGTCGGTTAAGTGTTTGCCTTTCGGCTCAGGTCATGATCCTGAGGTTCTGGGATTGAGTCCTGCATCGGGCTCCTTGCTCAGCAGGGAGTCTGCTTCTCCCTCTGCCTGCTCTGCCTGCCACTCCCCCTGCCTGTACTCTCTCTCTCTGACAAATAAATAAAATCTTATTAAAAAAAAGAACAGAACACAATTTCTGCCTGCAAACCAGTACGTACAGACTCTATGACTTCCAAGCACACATTGCACTGACCCTCCTAAACAGGAAGGGGCATAAGAACCAAGTGAAAAATTCATCCTGTAGTTCTGACACATGAATAATCCATCAGCTAACACGCAAATGCGGTCCAATAATCCTTAGATCACTACTGGGCCATTTCTGGATCCCAGTTAGTAATACTTAGGCAACCAACCGACAAGAAAGGTAGGATGTAGGGGCGCCTGGGTGGCTCAGTTGGTTGGGCGACTGCCTTCGGTGCAGGTCACGATCTCAGGGTCCTGGGATCGAGCCCCGCATCGGGCTCCCTGCTCGGCAGGAAGCCTGCTTCTCCCTCTCCCACTCCCCCTGCTTGTGTTCCCTCTCTCGCTGTCTCTCTCTCTGTCAAATAAATAAATAAAATCTTTAAAAAAAAAAAAAGAAAGGTAGGATGTAAGGCAGGGAACAATGTGTCAGTGCAGACCCACAGAACACTTAAAGGGAAAGAACCCACTGCTGCAGCCTGCTGGAGCAGAGCATGGGACAGCTCCTACCCTGTTTAACACACATGGTACTTGATTTAAAGTTGCAACTAAGAAAAAAAACTCATCTGATCAGTAAAAACACACTCTGAACATAAAGTTCATTATGGTCTTACACACCACAGCCTTGTTCCAAAATGCAAGAGGATCCATGTCCTCCTATTTAAAGGAAAAATGTCAGCAGCACAGAGTAACCACTGACTTACACTGGGCTTTGTCCCACTGGTCAGGTGGTGCCGGTGAGCCTGGGGGCTTGAGGAGGGCCTCTGGGTCGGCTGAGGTGCCACTACTAGATCCGGCTGGTGTTCCGTCCATGGTCAGAACGGCACAGGCTGGGCGGAGTCTCGGGGGCTGCAAGCAAGCCGCCGGCAGGTGTGGTTTCAGCCATCAGCAGCAGCCAAGAGCTTCTGGGAAGAACCACACTAGGCTTTCCATTTTGGGGAGATTTAAAGTCTCAAAAGCGGCTTGAAATCAAACCAAGTAATATCATGATACCTGATAGGAGGGAAAAAAGAAAGTATTACGAATCTTCATTTGTCAGATTTGAGTAATAATTCCAAGATTAACATTTGGCTCCCAACTCACATCTATATAATAAACACAGATTTATTCATTCAGCAGACAACCCTTTAGTACCTACAGTATCCTAGGTTTTGAGGATAAAATGCTGAACCAGCCACACCTGGGCCCGTTCCTGAAGGTGCTTAATGTCTGTACTGGTGTCAACTAAGTGCCATCCTGCCCAGGCAGGGCTGTAACTGGAATTGTAAGCACCACAGGGAGCCTCCTAGCAGAGGCAGGGCTTGCGAGGCTGAGGAACTGAGTTGTTTGTTAAAATTTAAGTAATTTGAGTTAAATAGCCACATGTGACCAGTGATATCTGTACTGGACATGCAGGCCTAAGCACTCACAGGGCTCATAGGGCAAGCTCCCCTCCCAGGAGGCCTGACCTGATGGTGGAAGACGCAAGTGCACGGAACATGGAAACAGTACACTGTATCAGGGAAAGCACAGGGAGAGGACACATGGGAAGGCAGCCACCTGGGAATCGGGGTCCAGAGAAGGCATCTCACAGCAAGTGACCAGTCTTGTCTTTCATTTCTGTCAGGATCAGCTTTTAGCCCATCCTACTAGGCTAAGTTTAAGGGAGGAAAACTTCGCCCCAAGTTCGGCAACTGGTTACCGTTCTGGAAGCACACCAAGGATATTCATTACCTGTCCCTCATCATCAGATAAGGTTTGAGCCACTATTCATTCTGCAGAGATGTTGGCATTTGCTTCCTCTGAAGTAAGTTTCACACTATCCTACATACTATCCTGTGTTTCATGAGTTTCAGGACAAAAATTTACATGACTTCCTTCTCCAGCTTACAAATCCCATATAGACATTTCAGATAAGAGCCTGAGCAGTGGCCACACAGGAAGGGGGGGATGATGCTGACACCACAGCAGGAGGATGTGGGTGTGCCTCTTTCTCCACAATCCTCTCTTGCCGTACCCCTTGACCAGGCAGCCACTGGTAGTTGACATAACCTGGTCTTACCCATGATCGAGTGACTAGCGATGGCAGTGTCCCCTGTGTAAACCCAGGAGTGGCTGGCTTGCAGCTCTAACCATTCGCACGTTCCACTCTGCTGTCTGGCACCCTACAGGCCAAAAGATGCTGTGGCTCAGTACTAGTGCTGATAAGAATATGAAAAGGTTATATGTACCATTACGTGTAGAACCAGCACTAAGGGCTGTACCAGAAAGAACCATGACAGAGTGTGCAACAACAGGGGAGACTACAATCCAACCAGCTAACTGAAAAGCACTGGGTGCCAGTGTGACTCAGTGTCTGGCTTATGTAAATATTTTAAGGCTGAAACAATACCTGGATCACAGAAATGGAGTTACTAAGGCTGGCCAGAACGTGATCCTGTCTGCAATGAGTTCTCTATCTTGTTTTTGTCTCTACAATAATCAGTAACCTCTTTCATCCCCAAAGCCTTTCTGGGGTGGGGGAGGGGGGGATGGACAAACAGGCTCTTGGAGGCTCCACACCTGTCCCTGCACGTCCCACAGGGCCCTCCAAAAATCACCGTTCCACAGGGTCCCAGCTCCGTGGAAAACCACTTGGCTACTATAGATGACTGATCCTATGGAGAAGATGTCCACAAAGCAAGGCACGGCACATGAGCAAAAGGACAGCCAGGCTGTCCCCTTGATCACAGGCTTGCCACTTCAAGAACATGTAGCAACAAACAGAGCGGAACGTGAAACACACAGGGCATACTGTATGTGCTGCTCATCCTGACACGTTCTTTAACGAAAGAAAATGTCTGCATTTTGCTTTCAAATGTGGCGGCATACTCTGGTTTCTCTTCAAAACGCATAAATCTTTCTCCTTCAAATGTGGCGGCAGGGGTGAAGGTGTGTAAATCACCTGTCCCTGTGATGCCTGAAAGGGTAACCATGGCAGATGAGTGCTTTTCAGGCAGAAGCTGGTTCCTCTGCCATGGATGCCTCTCCCCCCTTGACCACCAGACAAATTCCCAAGGACCCTTTCATGTCTACCATTCGGCACTCCTCTCAAGTCTCTCCTGGGCCTCAGATAAAGTGCCTGGCCCACTCCTTTCTGCCATCAAGATAACCCCTCTGTGCACACCACAATGCAAATGTGTGTGTGCCCATCTCCCCCATCATGCTGCAGGAACCTCGGAGGCAGAAACCACCGCTCCAAGTCAGCTCCACCCCTCAAACATCCCCTACTCCAAGCTGTACTCAGCACAGGCTCCTGACTTCAATCTTTGGTTCTGCCAAGTTCCACCCCTTAGCAACTAAGCTAGTGACTCCACAACAATAGAGTGTTTGCCTCCTGAACATCAACACTGCCTGTTCAAATACAGAAAAACTCTAACTATTCCTATTAAAAATACTTGGAAGCTACGGTTCCAGTGAGAGACAAAGAATGCCCCTGGGAGTTACCAACTGGCATGTAATGGCCACATCCCAAATAAGCAATGTCACCTGGGTAAGAAGGGCAGGCAACCAGACAGTCTTCACTCATGTACTAGAAACAGAACACGCCAACCGGACAACGGAAGGCAGAGGGGTGGCGGAGGAGCCGCGGAGGAGAACGTGCGCCGCCGAGGCAAGCAGTGACAACAACACTTGACCAGGAAAGAGGAACTCTGGCTGAGATGTTCCAAGTTCCATCAAACATGGAGACAAATGCGTCAGGCCATCTGAGCCCGATGCCATCACACACTCCACTCATTTAATTCCCTTTATTTGGATTTCTTGAAAAACAAGAAACCTGCTGAATCCCGAGAGGTTCTACCCGCTTCCAAGTTGGATGATGCAGCCCTCCACAATATAAGACCCTGGGACTGGGACGTGTCCTGGTAACTCTTAAAGATGGCTTCTGTTCACGTGCAGCTCGCCCTGCGGCCGGACAACAGACAGAACTCACTGACTGCCCAGAGCGGCCCCTGGCGAGGTGGCATGTCCCTGTAGGTAATAAGCTGGCTCTGTCTGTCTATCCTCAGTCTCAGGTGTACTTTACTTAGCGTGACTCAGTCGTCAGGGTCTCATTCCCCCACTGCTGACAAAAACAGGGCAAGGAGAAGGGTCAGACAGCTGGGAGCACAGCACAAGCAAGCTGTTATTAGTAACATGCATTCCAGTTCCTGGTTTAAAAAAAAATTAAAATATCAGTTTTATTCGCAGTAGCATTTTTGACCACCTGCACTCTGCTGTGTTTCCTAGAGGAAAAAGACGGGGCAAAATTATGACTTATACAATGTTCCTAACTCTGAATTCATGCCATCTGACATTGAGAGACTTCCTACTGAGAAAACTGGCTCAGGCATGCGTGTGACTTCTGGCTTCCCCCATTCAGCCGACTGTGTGGTTCCAGATGCACACGAAGCGCTCCACGTACCCCGCCTCGTGTAAGCTGTTTCCACGGCAGTTAGGAACAGCATGGCCGGGGACCAAACAGGACTTCCTTAAGAAGATAAGGTCTAGCTGAGGCCGCACCAGTAACCACAGGTAAACAGCGCCTGGTGTGCAAGGCCTCTGCAGAGCAGTGCCGTGGAAAGGGTGGGCTCCTGCGTCAGTCCTGACTCCTCCCCCCCCAACTAAGGTCCTGGCAGGTTTCTTAACCACTCTTATAGCCGTTTTCCTCATAAGCTAGATGATGACAAAAAGAATACAAAATTTTGCCAAGATTAAATGCAACAAGGCGCAGGTCTGTCCCACACCCTCCATAAACGGTCACTTATTATTAGTGTTGTGTTCCCTTCCACTGCTGCTTGTCAGAACTGACAGGTAAAGCCAACCGAAGGTATTCCACTTAGGAAAGTACACTGCTGAAGGCAACTGGCAAAAAACAAAAACAAAAAAACAACGCTACTTTTGAATCTTAGCAATGTCAGATGATTTTTATTTTCTTTTCTTGCCATTCAAGGTCCATGAACTGAAAGCGCGCATTCCAGAAACGGGCTGGCAATACTAAAGGAACGATCTGAAACGTTTTTAAACGCGTGAGTCACCTCCCGCACGGCAGACTACGTCCCAGCGGTTTTCGGTCACACTGACAATAAAACCCAAGCCTCTGACCAGGAACCAGGAAGGGGCCTGCCACCCGGCGCCTGCCTACACTGCGTCCCTGTCCCCCGTCCCTCGCCTCCCTTCTCGTTACAGCCGCGACATACTTCTTCGCGGCAGGCCACCAAAGTTACTCCTCCGCGGGGTCGCCACACTGCTGCTCCCTCTGCCCGCAAAACTCTGGTCCCGCAGTTTTGCACGAGCGGCTTCTGGCCACAGAGGCCTTCCCGCAGACCCACCCCACCGCAGCACCTCACGCCAGGACGGCACGCGCCGTGCCCACCGCCGCACTGAAGGTGAGTCCAGAGTGTCCCGGGACCGGCAACGCACCAACACCCACAGATGTCTGCAGAGCGAAGGCCGCGCTGTTCGCCGGCTCCGTTCCAGGGGCCGAGCCTGGCCCCACTCCCTCGGGCAAGGCCCGCGCTCAGCCCCCCGAGGCTGGCCGCAGTCCAGGTGCAGGGAGCGGCGAGCAGCCACGGGGACTCCCTGCAGCCGACCGCCCGCCAGCCTCCCGACAGCACGGCACGTCTGTCACCCTGGCAGAACTTCTGCGCAAGGACGAGAGCCCTCACTCGCGCGCCGCCCGGCGCCCCCCAAGCAGCCGCTCAGCAGCGGGGGGCGCCTCCGACAGAAATCGCGCCCCGCTCCGCGGACACAGCGCTCCGGAAGCGCTCGCCGGGCGAGGATTCAGGAAGCCGGTCCCAGGCCCTGCGGCCAGCAACGGCGAGCTGCGGGACCGACGCGGGGCGTAGCCGCTCCGGGTGGAGCCGCGGCCGGCCCTCCGCGGCCGCCCAGGCCCCGGCGCCCCTCGCCCGCCGCCTGGCCTCCGCCCCGACCGCGCCGCGGCCCCCCGGCGGTCCCGCGCGCCCCCAGGCCGGAGTCCCGGCCGGGGCGCCTGCTCGCGACCCTCACCGGGGCGCTGTGGAAGCCTGGGCGGCCGCCGGCCTCGCTGCTCCGGCGGAGACGTGGCCGCGCGAGGGGCGGGGCGCGGCGCGGCGACCGGGTAGGACCCTCCGGAAACAGCCTGGGCGCGCTGCCTCCGTTCCGGAAGACACACCGTCCACTTCTGCTTGCCAACAGCCGCCCTCGGGCCGGGCTGCCCCGACCGCAGGGTGGGACTCGAGAGCGCACTCACAACTGGCGCGAGGCGGAGTTCAGAACGTGAGTTCGCGAGCCTCTCCCTTACGGAAATGCAACTTCTGGACTTGGAGGACCAACTCCAGCCGGAAGCTAAACAAGAGAACTTCCGGCGGAAGTGGCGTGGCCAAGGCTCGGATCCCCGCCCCGCCCCGCCCAATCGGCCAGGCTGTGGGCGTGGTCACCCTCACTCCGCCCCCCTCGGCCCCGTTGCGGGGCGTGGCTAGGAGGCCCCGGCGCGGGTGGGGGACGGTGGGCGGAGTCGGTGCAGTTAGGTGGGGTGGGCATCGGGGCTCGTCCCCTCCGCCCCTCGAACCCCGAACCCCCCACCTCCCACCGCGCCAGTTCTTCCTTATCTTAAGGTGCCAATGCAAAAGTGACTCCTGCTGTGGAGGCATAGCAATGTCTTAAAAATAAATAAATAAATGAATAAATAAAAATATTGTTGGAATAGGCCATGAGGTTTAGGTGAAGGTTTTTTTCCTCTTTTTTGTTTTAATGTTTTATTTATTTATTCATGAGAGTCAGAGACAGAGAGGGGCAGAGGCAGGCTCCCCACCCAGCAGGGAGCCCGATGCGGGACTCGATGCCGGGACCCCGGGATCATGACCTGAGCCGAAGGCAGATGCTTAACCATCTGAGCTACCCAAGCGCCCCGGTTTTTTTCCTCTTTTTTTCTACGGGTATGAAATTGTTTCAGCACCATTTATTGAAAAAACTGTCCTTCCTGGGGCGCCTGGGTGGCTCAGCTGGTTGGGCGACTGCCTTCGGCTCCGGTCATGGTCCTGGAGTCCCGGGATCGAGTCCCGCATCGGGCTCCCTGCTCGGCGGGGAGCCTGCTTCTCCCTCGGACCCTCTTCCCTCTCGTGCTCTCTATCTCTCGCTCTCAAATAAATAAAATCTTTTTTTAAAAAAAAAACTGTCCTTGCTGCATTAATGTGCTTTTGCACAGCTGTCCAAAATCAGTCGGCTGCTTGTGGGGTGTTTCGGAGTTGTCTGATTCTTGCTGACGCCCTCTGTCGCCTGTCCCTCTGCTTACACCGCAGCCTCCAGCACCGTAGCCCTACGGCAAGCCCTGATATTGGGTAGGGCATGTCTTCCCCTTTGCTTTTCTCAGGATGGTTCCAGGTATTTGGGGACCCATGCCCTCCCATATAAATTTTGGAATAAACTTTCTATGTGTATAAAAGTCCTTCCTGGGATTTTGACAGAATTGCACTGAAACTATAGACCAACTTGGGGAGAATTGACATCTTTCCTATGTTGAGACTTTCAATCCGTGAAAGTGGTATGTCTCCCACTTAGGTCTTCTCTGACTTCTTTTGACATTTTGTAATTTTGATCATACAGATCCTGTACATGTTGTTGATACCAAAGTATTTAATTTTCTTTGCAGAAATTGTAAATGGTAATGTTTTAAAGTCTGGTTTCCACACGTTCATTGTTAGTGTACAGAAATGTGATTAAATGCTGTGTGTTGATCTTGTATCCTGAGAACTTGCTGAACTCATTAGTTCTAGTTTTCCTTCTTATAAATTCCTTGGACTCTTCTGCATAGATCATCATTTCATCTGCAAATGCAAAATTTAACTCAAAATGATCATGGACTTAAGTGCAGAAATATGTGAAACTATAAAACTTTTACAAGAAAACAGAGGAAAAATTTCAGGACTGAGGGCTTGGTGAAGTGTTCTCAGACCTGCTACTACAAAAGAACAAAATGAATAAACTGGACTTCACCAAAATTAAAAACGTTTGTTTTGAGAAAGATTCCAATAAGACAATGAAAAGACAAGCTACAGATAGTTACAAAATATTTGCAAACCGTATATTTGATAAAGGACTGGAACCTAGAATATATTAAGAACTCCCAAAACTTAAAAAAAAAAATGCAGTTAGAAGATAGGCCAACATATGAAGAGGCATTTCACTGAAAAGGATACACAGACGGCAAACAAGCTTGTGAAAGATGTTCAGCACCACTGGCCGTTATAAAAATGCGAATTAAGACCGCCTCGAGATCTTACTACACATACCTACTGGAGCAGCTAAAATATATAGTAGCAATATCAAATGCTAGCAATGATGTGGAGAAACTAGATTTTTCATACATTACTGGTGGGACTATAAAATGGTACAGCCACTCTGTAGTTTGGCCATTTCTTTAAATTAACATATACTTGGGGCGCCTGGGTGGCTCAGTTGGTTAAGCAACTGCCTTCGGCTCAGGTCATGATCTCAGGGTCCTGGGATTGAGCCCCACATCGGGCTCCCCGCTCGGCAGGAAGCCTGCTTCTCCCTCTGACCCTCCCCCTGCTTGTGTTCCCTCTCTCGCTGTCTCTCTCTCTGTCAGTTAAATAAATAAAATCTTAAAAAAAAAAATTAACATATACTTGATTGTATGACCCAGCAACTGCACTCCTGGATGTTTATCTCAGGGAGAAATGATACTTAAATCCACACAAAAAACTGGAAACAACCAAAATCCGACCAACCCCACAACAGATGAATGGTTACACAAACTGTGGAGCACCCACATCCACATCATGGGACTCTCTTCAGCAATAAAAAAGGACTATTGATACATGCAGCAACTTAGATGAGTCTCCAAGGCATTATGATGCTGAGAGGGGAAAAAAATCTCAAAAGAACGATACTGTATTACATGCTTTCCACTTATATAACATTTGTGAAATGATATGATTATAGAGATGGAAAGCAGATTAGTGGTTGCCAAGGAGTGGTGGGGGGGTGGAAAAGTGGGGCAGGAGAGAGGTCTTTGTGGTGAAAGCAATTCTGCATCCTGAGCGTACACACTTCGGACTAACGTGGTTCCTGGTTTTGAGATTATACTACAGCCATGCAAGGTGCAAACAGTGTGGGAAACTGGAGAAACAAATTACGAGTAAAATGTGATAGACAACACTAAACGTTAAAACAAATGAGCCTATATATTAATGGCATATCCATGCAGGGAAAAAAATGCTAAGTAAAAATTTTAAGTTTATTCAGGTATCATTTACATTCAATATAATTTACCCATTTTATGTGTACAATTCAATTTTTAAATTTAGTTATTTACATTTTAGTAAATAAAGCTGGATTTACTTCAGTGCAGTAATAAAACATTTCCATAACCCCCAAAGGGTCCCTCTAGTCCATATGCACGCAGTGCCCCCAATCCCCCTCCTCTCGACAACCACTAACTACTTTGTCTCTATGGATTGGCCTATTCTGGACATTTCATATAAAAAGAATCATACAATACGTGACATTTTGTAACTGCCCTCTCCTTTACTTAGCATTAGGCTTTGAGATTCATTCATTTTTAGCATGTATCAGAACTTTGTTCCTTTTTACAGATGAATAATACTGCACTGTCTGGATACGCCACATTTTTGTCATCCATCCGTTGGTGGACACATTCCAGTGCCTTGAATGTGCTGGTCAATATTCTAACTGTAGGGGCTAGCCAGGGATCAGGAGACGGGATCCCAGGGGCCTGGGTGGCTCAGTCGTTAAGCGTCTGCCTTCCGCTCAGGTCATGATCCCAGGGTCCTGGGATCGAGCCCCACATCGGGCTCCCTGCTCCGCGGGAAGCCTGCTTCTCCCTCTCCCTCTCCCCCTGCTTGTGTTCCCTCTCGCTGTGTCCCTCTCAAAAAAAAAAAAAAAAGAGACAGGATCCCTGCTCAGTCCAGCTTTGTTTGTGTGGGGAAGACCTGCCCTTCAGGGCATCATTCACGTGCAGCCAACTGTGTGTGTCAGTGGGAGGGGCTACCATTTACATCATTCATTCACTCAGTATTAATTGTGGCCTACTGTGCTCCAAGCACTCCTCTAGACACTACACAATCCCTGCTGTCACAGGTGCTTACACAGAAACACAAGACAGTGAGTTCAGAAAAGAGCAGGGTAAAGAAACAGGGTGTGGGGGCATGCTGCTATTTTAGACAGACCGTCTACGGAGGTCCTAAGAGGAGTTTGAGCAAACACATGAATAAAGTAGGGAGTCATGCAGGTCACTGTGGGGTGTTTCAGGCATTGGAACAGCAAGGAGAGTCCTGTGTTGAAAGATTTCTTTGAGGAAATTATAGTTGAGCTAAACTTGTATGACAAAAAGGCAGGCAGGTAAGGGTCTGGAGAAGAGCTTTACCAGGAAAGGAATCAGCACAGAGTGGGAGGGGGTCTGCCACAAGGGGCAAGCTGCACAGGGTCTGTCAGAGCAGTGGAAAGCCACTGATGAGTTTCAAGCTTTCAGAAGGAGACAAACACATAAGAAAAAAAAAAAAATGAGGGCGCCTGGATGGCTCAGTAAGTCAAGCATCTGCCTTCAGCTCAGGTCATGATCTCAGGGTCCTGGGATGGAGTTCTGCATCAGGCTCCCTGCTCAGTAGGGAGTCTGCTTCTCCCTTTGCCCCTACCCCCTGCTCACACTCACTTGCTCTCAAAAAAATAAAATCTTAAAAAAAAAAAAATGAGAGCACACGAGGCTTAACAGAGAGGCAAGAAGGAGCTGTCCTCTGTGCATCGGGGAAGATCCTGCCAAGTGATGCCCAAGCTGAGTCTTTGCATTCACCCATGCACTCAACCACCAGTTGATTAGTCTGCCAGCAATCATTAGATGCTTGCCCAGGTCAGATGTTTGGGCTGAGTACACAAGAGTGAACAAGGCAGTAAGATCCCTGCTCTGGATTTTTGAGGGGGAAACACATAAGCAAATGTTTACTTTCCCATGACAGGCACCAAACGGGCAAATGCTAGCATGGCTGGTTGGAGGATGGCATGAGCTGAGTGTCCAGGGGTGCCTCTCTGAGGAGGGGATCTGAACCGAGCTGAGTGACCATCTGGTGCTCTGCAGCAGCGGGGGGTGTAGGAGGGCCCTACAGGTGGGGTGGGCGGAAGGGAAGATTTTCTGGAGGAGGGGCAGGGCCACCCAGTACTAGGCCTTCGTGGACCATGATACTGTGATTCTTTTCTATGTAACAAGCCACCCCAAAACATGGTGGCTTCAAACTGTGTTAGTTCTCATAGTTACATTGGTTGGGTGCAGTTGTGTGCTGTGCAAACTTCTTTGCAGAATAAACAAAAACAAATGACCCTGATTTGTAGCATTTATCAATTTCCACGGTGTGAATCCTCCCAGGGGGGCAAATTTCAAGCCACCAACTTGAGGTCCACAGACGGGTGGGTGGGCAGAGATGAGCACCATCACAGAGAACCTGCATCATGCAGACATGTCAATGCAAATACCCACGAGAGCACACGTGATGGTCAGGCGGAGTAAATTCATTAGGAAGAGAGGAGTCCTGAGTGCTTACTACCTTTAACGTGACTTATGAATTCCAAATTTTCATGATTTTTAAATGGCTTTCTTTAAGTTACTGGGTCACAACATTCCTGAGACCAGAACTGTGTCCTGGGAGCTGGCAAGGCAGCCCTTCTGCAGTCACAGGGCTCATGGTGGGGCTGGCCGCCTTCAGCGGGCCAATCTTCAGAACGGGGTCTCCCTCAGGCCCCTCCGAATAGCTGAGACAGTGGCTGAAAGCAGGAAAGAATGCACATGGCTTCACTCCGCTGCATTTACTTTTGCCAATGTCCTGAGATGACATAGAGAGAGGTCTGACCGGGCTGCACTCCATGTGCATCAAGGTCCTTGTAATTTATTCTGCAGGGAGCTGTGAATCTCCCCTCAAGCGTGTCTGGGCTCCTCCATGTCCCACCCCACGCAGGCTGGCATCTCCAAGGGGAGTAACTGAGACCCGCCTGGCGCTCCCTCCAGGCCGCTGCCAGTATAGTCCCCATTAGGGTCAGGCCTCAGCAGGCTGAGGTCTAGCAGGCTGAGTGGCCTGCTGGGTTTAAGCCCCAGAGCCGCTGCCCAACAGCCGGTCTGCTTCCCTGCTGACAACCTGGGACGCTCCTCTTCCTCTTGCCTGAGAGGACCCCACCTGCCTGTGGAGTGCTGATGGCCCAGGTGGTGGCGGGAGCCCCTGGTCTGGCCCACTAGTGATTAGGTCAGGGATGAGTCTCCATTTGAAGCAGTGGGTAAGTTCACCTGCTTCTGCGTGATGGAAGCTGAGATCTGGGAAGCGGTGGCCATCAACACAGGGAGACAAGGGTTCCAGCATGGCGTTGTTTCCTGCATCCAGCCACACCTGAAGCCAGATCTACACTGGGCTTTCTGAATCCAATCAGTCCCCTGTTCATTTCCTCCCTCCAGCGTGGAGGCTGGCTTCGGGCTGCTGGTGTCCACCACAGCCATCCTGATTCAGAGATGGGCTTCTCTGGGCCTCCTCTCTGCAGGCTGCATGACGACCCTCTCCACCTCCTCTCCCAGTTTGGCTGCTTCACTGCGGCACCACTCTGCTGCTCTCACATCTGGGCCTGTGACTCTGACCCTGTCAGCTCTGCGGGATCCAAGACGAGTTGCTGGATTCTGGCTGCACCCAGTAAGGATCCTCCACAGGTCCACGGCTCCCCTCACAGCTCGGACCCGCAGGCCAGGAAGGTGCGCCGCAGATGGGGGTGTGGGCAGGGCCGGCCCCTCTTCTGAGGCGGGCACGAGACCCAGAGGGACATGGGTCTGGGGATGGGATGGGTCAGGCTGTGGGAGGAGAGGGCAGGAAGCAGGCAGCAGATATCCAGCTGGGCCTGCTCTGGGACTGGGCCCAAGGACCTGCACACAAGCACACGGGAGTCTTGAGCTGGACACACTCACGCCCAGGCATCCTGCGCCGCCACACATACACACTCACGCCCAGGCATCCTGCGCCGCCCCCGCCCGCCCCCCACCCCCCACGGCTCCAGCCCAACCGTAGACTGGCTGTCAGGTGGGGTGGGAGGGTGTTGAGGAACAGGAAGTCATAAAAACCTCCCGAGTGCACACCCACCCAGGTCTGTGAAACAGCCCAGAAAATAACTGTCCTGCCCCCAAGCTCCTCCCATGAGTGAGAGCAGAAAGTCCTCGTCAGAAACAGGGAGCCCCAGTCCCAGCAGAGTTGGCCCTGCACCGGGGACCCGCAGTCTAACATGACACGTGTCCTTCCTTCATGGAAGGATCCAGTACAGCCCAAGGGAAGTCCCATGTTCTGTTTTAACCTAGGCTTAAAAAGCTGGCATAGTCCTTAAGAGCCACGCCTTTGTTCTTACTTTTTTGGGAGGGAAGGGGGTGGTGAGGCAGGACCCTAAGACGTGGAGAGCAGGCCTCTCTCCGCACAGGCTGAGCCCGGGGCTTAGACACGAAGTCACAGCTCCAATGTGCAACCAAAAGGCCGTCACTTGGGGCTGCTGGAGCCACGAGATCCTGGGTCTGTTCCCTTTTCACCTGGGCCCCAAGCCCGCGTCACACGTGGCTCGTCCGAGAGCGGGGCCACCAGCTGGGCTCTCAGGAGCAGCAGCCAGTCACTAGCAGCGCCGGTAGCCTGCCCGCCACGACAGGAGGGGCAGCACGTCGCAGCCGACACGCAAACCAATGCGGAGGGGAGAGAAACAGACACGGCTTGTTTATTAGAATGCAGGGAGGAGGCGGCCTCTTCCACAAACAGAGCGCTGCTTCTCAGAGTCTGTATCAAGAGCAAGACAACAGTTGAAAATCCTATTCCTGAGAAGAAGCAAAAAGTTACAATTTTGCAAACAAAAATAACATATTATTTCAACAAAAGATAAAAAACTTTTTTTTTAACGAACAAAATTTCAAGTATTATTCCAGATGACATGGCAAACCCAACGCAGGACAGGCCTCGTGGGAGCAAAGGGTTCTCGTACTTCCAAGGAAGGGTTGCTCCAGGTGGGCGGGGGCACCACCAGGGCTGACCCTGCCCGGCAGGAAGAAATGAAGATCGTGGGGCAGCTCGGCAGGGCCTGCAGCTGAGCTGACAGAGCGAGAAGCATACACCAAGGCTTTGCTCCACAGCAGGCCTAGGGTGTGGCACCCCAACTTCTGCCCTCTTAGGACAGGGCCACGCACTTGATGCTGGGTGTCTAGGGTTAGCAGTTCTGGACATCTGATTTTTTCTTTTTCTAATAAACAGAAACATATGTTTATTCTTTCAAATGCCCTACTATTCCAATTTTAGTCAATTTGTAAATTATAAATTATATTACTTGTGCTACCATTTGTGATAAATCTCACTAGAAGATAAGCACCAAACCTATTACAAAAAAGCCTAAGCCGCCGTGGCCGTCCCCGCAGCGGGGGCGCTCGGGTATGCCCTGCAGGCTGTAAACTTTTGATCCCTTTCCCTTAAACAGCAGACTTTCCTTTTTCTCCCACGGAAGCTTCCTTGAAGAGAGAGGTCTGTTTGAACCATAGTTCTGGGAAAGGTATAAAGAGCAAACCTGAAGGTCATCGCCTCAATGGGAGGGCACAGCTGAGAGCAGTTCTTCGGGCGGAAGTGCTCTGGGCGCCCGAGCTCAGGGGAGGGGCGGGTCGTGCCGCGCGGCCGCCCAGGCCACTGGGGCAGGGGTGGGAGCGGGGCGTCTTGCTAAGGCCTCACTCCACAAGAGGAGTCACACTACAGGGCCGGACGCGGACACCCCCAGCACCCCTGAAGGGCGGTAAAATGCCCTTAAAATGTCTGTATCCAGTATTTTCTGAAACGTTGTCATTGACCTCCAATACCCGCAAGCCACCTGGTGCCTCCTAGATGCTTAGTTCTTGAACCTTGTCTGTTCACAGATATGATTGAATCTCCTGCAGGGAGAAAAGAGTGAAATTACACACGTATTCACATAAGCGGATCCTGAAGTCACCCGCTGGAAGTATCTGATGAAGAGCTGACTGCATACGGGGTGGCTCACAGAGGCACGTTTATAGTACCAACAAAGAAATTAATCCCTACGGCAGCCTTCTTTTTCCTTTTTAAATTTTAAAAAGTCAGACATTTTTAGGTCATTTTCCTAGAGAAAAGACTCAAAGACTCAAAGCCTCCTCAGTGTCCCCATGGCTCCAGGGGCCACCCCGCGGGACAGACAGACTCGCCTGCTGGGAGACGGCACCACCACCTCCCTTTGTGAAGAGCAGGGCATCCCCAGAGGAAGACAGGTATGTCTTTGCTACCCTTATCCATGTTTTTATTAAGAAAGATTAGCAAGTTACTAGTAAAATTTCTTTCCCTATAATGAAATGGTCTCCTTGACACTGTCTACGCTCAACTACAAAACAAGGTTTTTATTCCACAGAATCAGTCTTTGAGGGAGGCTTTACTTGGGTCCTTGTCACCTGCACTAAGGACACACTCTCAGTGACTCTGATTTGAACCACGAATGACTGGGGATCATAGTAGCCTCAAACAGCATCAGTCCGTGACTGGTTCACATCATCACCTCACCTACACCTACAGACGACCCCACGTGGCAATGCAGATGTCACTGTGAGCTGGAAATGCCCAGTGAGAGTCACTGAGTTAGAGCCATCACATATACCTGCTCAAGGCATGAAGACAGACCCAAGGCACCAGGACTTCTGAGCTGGGGGCTCAGAAGTTCTCAGTGACCACAGCCACCAATTAAGAAAGTGCTAACCCTCCAGTGTATCAGCGGGGAACGGCAGCTGCGTTCTGCAGAACACAGAAACGACAGCACTACTTTATACACCACGTGACTTTAGACAAACAAAATGACAAAACTAGTATATTTACAAGTAAATAATTAACTAGTTCATAAACATTCCTAAAAGCTGAGGTATCAACTTGCCAAAACACTTAAAAGAAAAAAATCACCTTCCTGTTAGGAAAACGGGGGTGTGCCTTTCTGCAGGAGGACCATTTTGGCGCCCCTTTCCCAGCCCTGAGGACCTGTGCCGACACTCGTGCCCCCGGCCTAGCAGAGCGTGTCTCACTCACATTGCGTGGTGGGCCTTCACCTGAGTGCGGCAGTTGCGGCCCCAATAGCAATCAGGACGGGATGTTACAGCCACTAGGAAGAGAAAAAATGATGTATCTGTAATGCACATCACACTCACAAGCTCAGCTACATGAATTTAAGTAAAGACCCAAGGGGACAAACAGCAGGAGAAAGGCATCGCATTTTGTCATGCTTTATAACTAGTGTCCTTGGCCTGTTCCAAGATTTCAGGAAAGGAAAAAAGTTTAATTGAAAACCCAGTTTAGGAAGTAAGACTAATACCCAGTTTTGTCCCTGCTGAGGCAGACATCCACTAAGAACACGGAGCAAAGGCCCAAACAGAGTACCTATTACATGAAGGAACACAGAAGCCAATCTAGGCAGAATTGCGTTGGGGGTGAGGGGGCTTCCTTACCTGGCAACTCGGAAGCAGGGATGTTCTGCCGATATTGGTAGGTCAGCTCTCGGAAGCTCCGCAGGCCACAGCAGTAACACAGCACGGTGTTCCCCGTGATTCTGTAATCTGCAAGGAACGCAGCCTCATGTGGGCATGCCAGTCAGCACGCAGGCTCATGTTTCCAGAATGGCAGAACAGCTGTGGCCTTGCAAAGGAGTGGGAAACCCAGCACTGATCCACACAGGGGGCAGAGACAGGGGCCAGACATTCAGAAAACAAGAAGGAAACCGACCTATTTCCTCACAACAAAATAAATCCACGTGGATAAAAAAAATTCAAATATCTTAAAAATTTTAAAAAGTACCGAAACGAATGAATAGTATTCTAAGTATGTCACAAAAACCAAACAGCACACAGGAAAGGACTTGTAAATCTGAATACCTACAGCTTAAACAGCACAATGGAAACACATACACCAAAGGCAAAATACTAATCAGTTAGTGGAAAACCATGCGCAACACAAACGATAACCTGTTGCACTAACTTTATATGACAAAGATTTCCTACCAACCCAGACCCCCAAATCCAGACAGCCTAGTATGGGCCAAGGTCACAACAAGCCAGCGAACCATGAAAGAAAAAGATCTTCAATTCTGTTAATGTTCCAACACGGGCAGACAAACGACAATACGTCCAGTTTGCCTGTTCTGTATTTACAAGACTGCAGGGCAACCAGGCTCAAGAAGATGCTGGCCTTCACACCTGAGGCATGTCCTTGAGCAGGAAAGTCACTATGGCAAAGTCCCAACTGTGCTGAGTGCTGTCCAACAACCCTACTTATTTATCCAAATGGAACAATTTCTCAAGCCTAACACACTGTATGCTCACTCAGCAGCTACAGTGCTGACTCAGAGTGAAAAGGAGAAAAAAATCCCTTAATATCCTCTACTCATGAATCGGCAAAATAAACCATGGTATTGGAACACTACGTAATAAAAATCAAGGTATACGGCTGAGCAAACAGGCTACAGAACAGCGCAGGTGGTAGGGCTTCATTTACGAGGATGGTGTGCCCATGTGGGCAGGTGCACAGGCCATGCAAGGATCGTCACTGCGTGCTCAGGTGCTGGGATTCCCACTGATGTTCACTTATCCTTCGTGCCTCATGTCTTTGTGAGTCATGTCATCCTTAGAGTAGTCCTTAAGAAGCTAACGGAGCTCAGGCTCAGACGACAGGTCTGGGCAACCCCAGGGCTGCTGCAGAGAAGACCTGAGACACTGGTGAGAATGTGTCCACAAGACAGAAACTGCTTAGAAGGAGCCCCAACAACTTCTAAAGTCTTTCATGATAATGTATGTCTCAGAAAGAAGAGTCATTTGGGGCTCCTGGGTGGCTCAGTCGGTTGAGGGTCCGACTCGTGGTTTCTGCTCAGGTCTCAAGTCATGATCTCAGGGCTGTGGGATCAAGCCCCGCGTTGGGCTCCACGCTCAGTGGGGAGTCCGCTTGGAATTCTTTCCCTTCCTCCCTCTCCCTCCGTCTTTACTCCTCCCTGCACATATACTCCCTCTCTCTCAAATAAATAAAATCTTTAAAAAGATTTTATTTATTTGAGAGACAGAGAGTGAGAAAGCACGAGAAGGGGGAGGGTCAGAGGGAGAAGCAGACTCCCCGCTGAGCAGGGAGCCCGATGCGGGACTCGATCCTGGGACTCCGGGATCATGACACGAGCCAAAGGCAGTCGCTCAACCAACTGTGCCACCCAGGCACTCCATAAATAAGTAAAATCTTAAAAAAAAAAAAAAAAAAAAAGCCATTTGATTTTTTTGCAGCCCCCTCCCAAAGTGACAAAAATCACATTTCACAATGTCCTGGGTGTCCCTGGGAGACAGGGCAAGCCTACACCCCATCACCAACACACCAAGCGAGAGGCCAATGAGGGCCCCGAGAGTTTGCTAACAACCAGCCAGCCCCGGGACTTCCATGCTGACAAAGGTGGAGCCCCAGTCTCTTCAGCTGGGGCCCGCCCTTCCCCATGGCAGAGAAACCCTGGAATAGGTCATGTGGGCTCAAACCGAACTTTAAATAAAGAAAACCAAAAGTATGAGCACCTCCCTATCTGCCTCTGTCAGGCTGGGTGGAGGGCGAGGCTGTGCGTGTGGGAAGGCAGCACAGGTTCTACTGTGTTACAGGAGGCAGAGGCACCCCCTCTGCAGAGAGGGGAGCAAGTGCAACGATGCTTACCAGACAGTAAAAACGCTCCCCTCTGCAGAGCCACCAGACTTTCAGTCAACATATTTTTCCATGTCAAACCCCTGGTTGCCAGGTAATTCTGTGACAGGGAAGAAGGGAAATCTTAGATACTAGCTTGGGAGAAGAAATACTAAAATGACAATAAGGCAGAAGTTTCATAAAAGGCCCCTGAAGGTGGGTAAAGCCACAGCCCAGGCAAGCTAAACATGGCAGGGATTTGTATCAGGAAGCCGAGGGGGAGTGCTGTGTGCGGTTGTGGGGGTCTGCTTCCAAGACCACAGGACACCTGGGACAGCCCGAGGACCAGGCTGCCCGAGCCTGACATGGTAACACTTAGCTCACCACCTAGTTCACAAGGGTTCTTGTCTGAGATGCTCTCTCAGAGCCTCAAAAGGAGGGCTAACTTCAGAACTCTGAACATGTGAGTTACCACACTCTCTAAAATTCTGCAAAGACATTCCTAGCACAGGAGTGGTGGGACACCCAACCTTGGCCAGAGCAGCTCCAGGGCAGCAACAGGCCCATGACCACATAAGGAAGTGTGGAGGGTTTGGATCTACATTCTGCCCTTCAGACACACAGAGCTGCTTGGCTCCTTCTGTGCGAACCTACAAGAAAGCACCACGTAGACATCTAACCAGAATGCAGTGGTGCCGAGGAGTCGGGCCAGCTTCCTAAAACATGGGAAGGAAAATACCAGAGAGGAGGAAGTCGGAGAGAGGCCCTGCTTCCACTAAAGGGCCGGCCCACTCCCCACCCAGACCCAGAAACTCTCTGCAAGGGACAAACAGGCACTGGAGCCAATTCCTGTGGATTTGTGGCATAATGGGCATGAAGGAAATACCTCCTTTCGGGAATGTGGGGAACACAGAAAAACACCCACGTGGTACACTCAGTGGCAATACTAGTAAGAGCCATTAGGAGAGCTGAAAACCTTACGGGGGCCTCTCTTGGCCGGAGCCCCACCCACGCCTGTATGGGAAGCCTGTTACCTTGAGGACATCCGACTCGTAGTGGTTATTGCTCAGAACCCCATCCAGACACCTGTCGCCCAGGTCTAGCTCTGCCAAATGGAAGGAAACAAAGTCACCCGTCTTACAGATGTTCTACGAAAGCATCATTCACTCAGACTAAGATAACCAAATTTCCTTTCTTATAGGGTCTAGAAAGAATAAGAAGTTCCATGAACAAAATACAGCTTTAGGGACGCCTGGGTGGCTCAGTCGTTGAGCGTCTGCCGTCGGCTCAGGTCATGATCCGGGGTCCTGGGATCGAGCCCCGCATCGGGCTCCCTGCTCGGCAGGAAGCCTGCTTCTCCCTCTCCCACTCCCCCTGCTTGTGTCCCCTCTCTCGCTCTGTCAAATAAATAAAATCTTTAAAAAAAAAAATACAGTTTTAAAAAGAGAACAGGCAAAATGACTTCCATCCCACTCCTTCCTGCAACGGGCAGCTCTCTCAGTCCCTGCAGCACCTGGTCTGGCGCTGTGAAGACTCAGCACCACGGCCAGGCTGGGCGTCTTTAGTGGTGGCGTTCCTTGCCCATAAGGAAACCCTCCCGACTGAACTCAGCATCCCGGTGGTTGTTCTGTTATTGCTTGGTTTTGAGCTAGCACAGAGTGACACTTCTAAACGTCAAACATAGGCAGCATGTCAGGAAAAAGTAGAGTCACTAATGGTGGCCTCCCCCAACTTGGGCCACACTACCCCGTCACCACCCTCAAATGCACCGAGAGAATACGCAAAGGCTAAAGCCAGCCAGCTGAAGCACCGGCATTACCACAGAATGGGGCCAGACAGCCGAGGCAGCCGGGCCGGGCACAGCCCCAGTACAGGTGGCAGAAAGGCTGCAGGCAAACGGCACCTGCGGACACAGCACAACCGCTAGTCAGGCCATCTCAGTGAAGAACAAACTCAAATAACCGTTAAACACATGACAAACTCAATTTTAAACATCAATCCCAAAGTTGTAAATTAAAGCACTGTATTTCCTTTATTACATTTAAAAGTGACACATGATAGGGGCACCTGGGTGGCTCAGTCGGTTGGGGGTCCAACTCTTGATTTTGGCTCAGGTCATGATCTCAGGATCATGAGACTGGACCCCGTGCTGGGCCCCCTGGTCAGCAGAGAGTCTGCCTGAGATTCTCTCTCTGCCCCTCCTCTGCCTCCCCCACCCCCCACATGCACGCACTCTCTTTAAAATAAATAAAAGGGACGCCTGGGTGGCTCAGTTGGTTGAGCACCTGCCTTCAGCTTAGGTCATGATCCCAGGGTCCTGGGATGGAGCCCTACATCGGGCTCCTTGCTCACTGCTTCTCCCTCTGTTGCTCCCCCTGCTTGTGTGCGCACATGCGCACTCTGACAAAATAAATAAAATCTTAAAAATAAATAAATAAATAAATAAATAAGGGGCGCCTGGGTGGCTCGGTCGTTAAGCGTCTGCCTTCGGCTCAGGTCATGATCCTAGGGCCCCGGAGATCAAGCCCCACATCGGGCTCCCTGCTCAGCAGGAAGCCTGCTTCTTCCTCTCCCGCTCCCCCTGCTTGTGTCCCCTCTCTGGCTGTCTCTCTGTCAAATAAAAAATAAAAATCTTAACAAAGTGACACGTTATAGAAATATCATGGTCCTGATGTGGGGACAAATGTCAGATGCAGACTTCAGAAAGAGAACCACCCATACGTGGAAACTTGGTGTATGACAGGCGTGGGTTATCAATTGATGGAAAAAGACGGTTATTCAACACGATTGCACAGAGACAACCGATTCTGCAGATGAGAAAACACAGCCATGTCTTTACTTCACACCATGCACAGCAGTCAACACTGTTTTGAAACCTGAGCCTAGAAGGATCCACAGGAGAGGCTCCGTGGTGGGGAGGTTGCTCAGGCAGGCAGCGTAGGTGCACACCCTTACTCACACTGCTGGGGGGCGATGCGGGGGTCCTGCTCACGTTCTGCTCTCCGGTCTGGCATAGGCTCGAAGCAGCAGGTGCATATGGCATGGCTGCCTTGCAGGGCACACACATAATCCTGGGCTGCAGAACAGACAGCATATTCAGGCGGCACGTATCGGGACACAGGCAGAAAGAACAGGTTAGACCCACATCTAGGGGAGTGGCTGGAAAGCACACAAGGAGACTGATCCACGAGAAAACCCAGGGAGAACTCAGACCTGTTTTCTTAAGTGGCCAAATGATAGCCTACCATCTAAAAGAAGCACTTTAAAATAAAATGAAAAATAAGCAAAGCAACTTTTTGGTTCAGCGGTTGTAGCAAGATTTCAAAGATCACTTGAAGGTTTTCTAACATTTCCTTAGGCCATAAAGCACATGCCATAAAACAATAAAGCAAGTTCTAAATTAATCTGTCTTCCAAATAAACAAGTGACAGGCCTGGTGGGCATGACTGGCTGACCCCACCTCAGGAGCTGTGTCCACATAGCCCAGCCCCCAGACACTCCATGGCCACATAGGAGGCTCCGACGGTGCACACACACTTACTACAGGCCCCGTCCCACCGGGGACTTCATCTGCAGCCTGAAAACGATGGAGCCCACCTGAGGAATGGCAAAGTTGGGAAGTGACCAGGTGCTGGCCATCCCTGTCCACAGGGCCTACGGGAACCGACGGAGACAGCCACGGCATGGCGTCATGGCAGATGGCTGTAACACGGCTCTGGGTCACAATCCTGGGTCACTGGCCTCGTGACAGGCTCTAAGAAGCTAGGCCTTACGCGGCCATTAACTACAGAATGGCCAGGGCCAAAAATGTGGATTCCACCTGTCCTCTTTCCCTTTCTTGATGGCATCTGGCCCAAATGTCAGGCTTAGGACTGAACCCCCAGGACTGTCCAGGAGCAGAGGTCCATGAGAGAACAAGTTCACTCTCTGGTTTCTTAGCCCAAAACAGACTAGGAGAAGCAACAGGTTACGAGAGGTGGCAGACCATGGAGGCAGGGACAGGAGCTGGGCAGGAATGGGAGAGGAGTCCACAGGAATGACAGCTGCATCCTGGGTGGTCACAGTAGGACGACAGCACGGAAGGGGGCGTCTCACCTGTCGTGACACTGGTGGATGTGGACGGTGTATCCCCAGGAGCCGGTGCTGACCCTGGCTCGCTGCCAGGCCCTGGGCAGGGGAGGGACTGCCCCGCCTGCCTCCGGTACTCGGGGCACTGTCTGCATACTATGTACGGCTGGCTGCAAGGAAAGCACACGAACCACACGAACACCTGGAGTGCAGAGAAGCAGGGTGACCCCTGCTCACAAGCATGTGGGTGGTGGTGGCCATGCCCCTAGCCCTGATGACAAGACCAGATCCAGATCCCAAGCCTGAAGGCGTCTTCTCTGCTCACTGTCCCCCACTTCACACCTCAGCTCTTCACCAGCCGCTGCCGCCCAGTCAGTGCTCACCCCAGAAGAGCAGCAGTTAGAGGGCTCTGTTCCTCACCACCCTCATCCCCCTTGGCGGTTCCTAGCATACGGAGACACATCCTGCCCACCCCTTGCTTCGGCATAGCATCCCCCAGAGCCTGGCCGCTCGGTCCCCACGCGGGGCAGGACGCACTCTCACAGGTTCGATGCTGGGCGAAGCTGTGAACTACATCCAGAGGCAGACCCAGCTTGCACAGCACACTCAGGACTTGCACCCTGGGCACCGAAGAAACTGCATTCAAATCAGAGCACCTTTTGTGCCACAGTTGAATGCTGCTGTCCTCTAGGGGCTTCCCGACCCGGCAGCTGAAGCCCTGCCCCACCTAGCTTTATGCACTTCAGCTGAACTTTCTAAAAACACAGACAGTAAAAAGAATCCACAGGAAAGAGAGACACAGACTCTGCCCTCATCTCAGTCAGAGGATGCCTTCCTGGGCCTGCCTCCAACAGCAGGAGCCAGTGAGGGACGGGGTAAGACCTAACTAGAAAAACACAGTGAGAAAATACTCAACTTCATTTAGGAACGAGATGGCCTTCATCCCGGGCAACACCAAGTGCAGGCAGGGTTTCCTGACACCCTTCCACAAACCTTTCTAACGGACACTGGATGACACGGGTGTCAGGTCCAGCCAGGCACCCCGCCGCAGGCTCTCTGACCTGACCACTCTGCCATTACTTACCTCCGTCAATTAATGGACATGTACACAAAACTGTAACTGCAGTTACAGTAACTCTAACTAAAACTTCAGCACGGCTTAAGTCAGAATACTAGAAATTCTATAAAACCATATGTACAGTATAATCCCATCTTTATAAGAGTATTTATTTCTAAGCATATCACGTTTTACTTACTTAACAAAAGAAGTATATGTCGCTACATATATGAGTGGCCAGAAGAATACACAATAAAATGTTCACGCTAAAGTGATTTTTGTTTTCTTCTTTTGGCTTGGCCATCATTTGCTAAATTTTACAAAAAGAAACAAAAGATAGTACATTTGGGAGGTTTGATTTTTGTCTTTCTAAATGTGATGGCCTCCATCTGAAACTCAGCCGGTGCACTTCTGAGTCAGGAAACAGTGGCACTGTAGAGTAGCCAATATAAGGTCCCGCAGGACTGCGTCCTCCCAGCCAGGTGGCCGAGGCTTCCCTACGGTACTGTCCTGACAAACGATAATAATGCAACTCACAGGGTAGGACTCGATGCTCACGAGATGCGCTACAGCCTAAGTGCGCGTATGTGGGACAAAGAACATGTTAAATCGTGACGCCGTTGTAGCCGGTGCATCAAGGCACTTGACAAGGTGTCAGCAAATACCAGAGTGTGGGGCGTGGTGGTCTTCACTTTAGAACAGACGCCAGTCAAGCCATTCATTAGCCAGAATACCTTAAACTCAAAGGGTGCTGTGTGTCAATTACATCTCAATAAAGCTGGAAATAAATACAGATAAATAACAGCAAAAAATAGATGTTTCGTGTATACCTGAAAAGGGAGGGGGGTACTGGAGCAGGCAGGGTGGCAAATACCCACCCCAGTCAGCTGAGTGAGTGGCTGTCCTTGGCCAGCGCCCACCCCAGCCTTGCCACACTCAAGGCAGGCAACATCACTAGTTGATGTCACCCATGAGAAGCGAGGCCAGACCACGCAGGAGCTGGTCTGCTCAGTGCAGAACCTGGACTCGGACTCCGTGCTGCCTGCCCAGCTCCCTGCCCTACTCAGAGCCAGGCGGAGGCTCACCTAACGTCCGAGGATTCGCTGTCCACATCTGACAGCTCCAGCAGGTCCTCTGAACTGCCCTCCTCGTCAGAGAAAGACCTCCTAACTTTGGGCTGCAGCATGTCTTGAGTGATCTTATTCCTGGCAGCCATGCTCCGCACATCTTCCTCGCTGCGACTCTTGTCTGGAAGGCAAAAGACATGGCTCTCCTGGCTGAGGGGCCCCTGGAGAGACACCCACAGTCTCCAGGAGCTGGGCAGGCTCCCCACTTGCCTGGGTGCTGGAGAAGGTAGGCCTCCACCAGGTTGTTCAGGATGTGGTTTTTACAGATCCTCTCGACTGGACAGCGGCAGGTGGGGCACAAGGTGGAGCGCTCCATCCAGCCTGAGTAGCAGGCTGCACAGAAGGTGTGCATGCAGGGCTGCAGGCTGAAGGCACAAGGACAGGTCTTCAGACGCCCCCGCAGAGCACTCGCTGGTGGAGCATCTGTCTGCCAAGCCGCAGCAGCCCCCCAGATGCCAGGGCACATGGGGCATGGCCTGCCTGGAGCATGAGAAGCAGGGACCCCAGTTCATGCTGCCTCTTTCCCCATAGGAGGATGTGGCCTTGCTCAGGCTGAAGGTTGGTTACAAAACAGAAAAGTGAGCAAATTACCCACCCCCCGCCGAGCTCACTTGACTCAGCAGAGCCTAGAACCCATGCTTCTCGGGGTGCTACACCCACCTGCATATGGGGCCCGCTGCTGGCGGCATCTGCATCCTCAGCTAAGAGACTGGGAATGCCACCTGCCTTCCACAACCCACGTGAGCACCGGTTCCCGTGTGAGAACAGTGTTCAACCTCAACTACTTTAACTTGGTCCTCGTTAATGAAAAGAAACCAAAGTGACAATCTGTGCTCCAGAAGGGACAGTAGAGCAGGTTGTGACTCCAGGAATATGAGGAACAGGGGCACTGAGTGTGGAAAAGGCCTGCATTCAAGTGGAAATTCAGATGGCTTTCACTCATAAGTTCCCACAGAGAAGCAAGGAGGGGGGCTCTCCCTAAGCTACTCCTGGGATCCTCATTCTGGGGCACTCCCTCTGTGTTACCTATGACATTCCCTTAAAGCTCGGTACAGTTCTCCTGTTCTGTGTCTGCGGAGCGCCAGGCCACTGGGGTTACATGGGACCTGTGTCGACTGAGGCCATTGCCACATCAGCCTTGTGGGCTCTTCTATAGCCTTGGTTATAGGCACCGGGGTTTGGGTGGGTTGGCCACACAAGAAAATGACAACAGTAGCCTCCACAGCGTCGAACCCGACATGACCCAGAGGCTTGCTTCCCCGTGGCCGCCCCTCCCCTCTCACAGCTGTGATGCTCCTGCAGGTCTCCCTGTGGCGTGTAGCATGCGTACCTCACACAGTCATGCAGCAGGTCTTGGCAGATGATGCACGTGAGTGTCTCCTCCATCTTGTCTGGTTTCACGGCCTCGGATCTGACATTCCCAAGGGTGGTGTGGGTGTCGCTACACTGGTCTGCAACCAACAACTGCAGGGTCAGGTCAGGCTCCCCATCTGTGAGAGAAACGGATGCGTTCTGACCACCACAACCAAGGGAGGAAGAAGCAGATACTGGGTCTTCTTGTTTTATGAACACCTTAACCTACGGATAGAAGACACAGCTCTCGCCAGTGTTTATATTTTAAAGGGCATTTTTAAGAAGGCCTAAAAGAAGTTTCATATTCCAATACACTTAAGTTTTGTTTTAGAAGAACAGTTAATGACATAAAAAGAGGCGCTCGGGTTACATGCTTAAAGATAAAGGCCATTTGTCGCACAATATTTGCGTGTAATGTCATTTTTGTTTAAACAAAAAACGCGACGTGTGTATACACTGGAAAGTACACTCTCTGATGTTACCAAGAGCTGTGAATCTTTTTTTCTTTTCTTCTGCTGGTGTTCTATAGTGCTCAAGTGTTGCTAACCACAGATTAATTTTTATTTTTAATTAAAGAACTATTTGCACACAATTTACGAAGTCAAACATTTAAAAGAAAACAAAAGCAGTAGCCCTCTGCCATGGCCTAACTTCCTCCAAGTTAATAATGACTTTTGTGTTTTTAGCTACTTCTGCTGGTATGGACCTCCATGTTTCTGAACTGTAATGCTTTGTTTGGGTTCATCGATTCTAGACACCATCTCCTGACATCTATTAAGGTGGAGAAGGATTCTACCCCCTGAACCCTACTCGCAGTATTATTATAACGACTGTTGGTTCAGTATATCGTATTTACCTTATGCTTAGGTAAATATTCACTGCTGAGCCAAATAGTATACTACTAATTAAGAAAACTTAAGTTTTCAGGGCACCTGAAACTTAGTCGGTTAAGCATCTGCCTTTGGCCCAGGTCATGAACCCAGGGTCCTGGGATCAATACCCGCATCGGGCTTCCTGCTCTGTGGGGAGCCCGCTTCTCCCTCTGCTCCCCACTTGTACTCTCTCTCTATCTCTCTCAAATAAAATCTTTAAAAAAACAACTTAAGTTTTCTTCCTTATACAATTTTTCATTTTTGCTGGAATAAAAAATGGCCTAATTTTTATTTATTTTTTAAAAGATTTTATTTATTTGAGACAGAGAGAGAGAGATGGGGGGGTGGGGAGGAGCAGACGGAGGAGAAACGGGTGGGACTCGATCCCAGGACCCGGGGATCAAGATCTGAGCTGGAGGCAGATGCTTAACTGAGCCCCCCAGGCGCCCCAGAAAATGGCCTCATTTTTATATTTATTATTTTATGTACTGTTGCTGAGTTTTCCCACACCCTCCCCAAGCCAGTCAATTCAATTTTCCATGCAACACACCCAGTACTCTAGTCCCCTTCCCCAAGGCCCTCCCTTCCAGAGCCTCCTGGTCTCACTGCTACAGGGCAGCCACCGTGCCACTACACATTCCCAAATATTTTTACAGTCTTTTTAACTTTGTCTTTTTAAGTGCAGATTTTTCTCTGAAGACTCTGACCTCCTTTCATTCTCTTCCTGATGGGCTCCAAATCCTCCTGATCCCGGGGTTCTGACATAGAAAAGGATGCTCCCTCTCTGTGTGGGAGAGCGGAAGGAAAGGTGGGGATTTCATCATCTGCCACAGATGGACCACACTCTTTTGGGGAAATGCCTGCACCTCTGGAGCCTGTGAGAAGGACAAACAAGAGAGGTTCTGATTCATCTGCCCGAGAAGGAGAAAGCACGACAGGTGGAGCATCACATATTCAAGTCAGGTCTAGGTAATCCAAGATGCCATATTCTCAATAACACATACTCACTAGAAATACTCAACTACATTTCTTTTTTTTTACGATTTTATTTACTTATTTGATAGAGTGAGTGAGAGAGCACAAGCAGGGGGAACAGTAGAGGGAGAGGGAGAAGCAGGCTTCCCACCGAGCAGGGAGCCCGACACGGGGCTCGAACCCAGGACCCTGGGATCATGACCTGAGCCGAAGGCAGACGCTTAACCATCGGAGCCACCCAGGCTCTCCTCAACTACATTTTTTTAAAAGATTTATTTATTTATTTTGAGAGACTGAGAATGAGAAAGAGAGAGAGAGAGAGCGAGCACATGAGAGGGGGGAGGGTCAGAGGGAGAAGCTGACTCCCCGCCAAGCAGGGAGCCCGAAGCGGGACTCGATCCGGGGACTCCAGGATCATGACCTGAGCCGAAGGCAGACACTTAACCGTCGGAGCCACCCAGGCTCTCCTCAACTACATTTCTTAAATGCATCTGTGCACACTGCTGTGCCGGGTAGAGCTGGGTTAAGTGGCACATTCACGGGGAAAGAAATGCAGACATGTCTGTGGTTGGGATCAGCCCTGGAACGTTTAGTCTAACACGGGGCCAATCCACATGCCAAGTGACGCCACTCACTCACCATGTTGTAACTAATGTCAGCACAGAGGTACACACACCAGCCTCTAAGAGGGAAACAGGCTTCAGAAGACGAGGACATGAGGCCAGACAGAGGAGAGGGGCCGTGAGGTGATAAAGGAGCAGGAGTAACTCACAGGGAAAGTACTGATCTGCATAAGCAAAATGGAAATGAGCCCGGGAGAAAGGTGAGGGGACTTTCCAACAACGTTTATCTGAATAAAGACCTAGTTTATGAAACTACACTACAATACATATGTAGTCTGTAATATTCAAGTGGTTAAGTGTTGTTATTTTGAAAAAGAAAAACTGCCTGATGGCTGCCAAAGGAAAAAGGTTAGAATTGTCTGCGGAGCAAATGAGCTTGGATACCAAGGGAAGAAAAGAGGTGCTGGCTCCTGGCTCTGGTTCTCACTCCCACCATGGGAGGGCCTCCTATGCTCGGTGGAGCTTCTCACTCCAGAATGAAGATCATGATGATGGCACCTCTCCAACAGATCCATGGTGAGGATTAACTTAAAAACTTATAAAAGCAAAAACAAAACAAAACAAACAAAAAAAACTTATAAAAAGCACCTGGCACCCAACCTCACACTTAGCAGGCTGGTTATTTTATTAGTATGTATACACTTAGATACACAGAAACATTTCCCCAACTTTACACAATTGGAGCTAAGCTTTCCATCTTAACAATTTGCTTAAAGCAAAATATTTTGTTTATGATTTTTTTAATTGCACAATATATAAACGCACTGCCCTTTTATGGTAATATTAACAATTAGTATGTGTATACACACACACACACACACACACACACACACACACACACACACACACATTTTCTTTATCCATTCACCCATCATTGGACGCTTAGGTTGTTTCCATGTCTTGGCCTTTGTGAATAATGCTGCAGAAACATGGGGGTGAAGGTATCTCTTTGAGATAGTGATTTTTACCTCCTCTGGATATATACCCAGAAGTGAGATTACTGGGTCAAATGGCAGTTCTCTTTCTAACTGTCTGAGGAACCTCCACACTATAGTTCTCCAGAGCGGCTGCAACAGCTTGCATTCCCACCAACAGGGTAGGAGGGTTCCCCTTTCTCCACATCCCTCGCTTGTGATCCTTTGTCTTTTTGATGCTGGCCATTCTAACAGGTGCGAGGTGATATCTCATTGTGGTTTCTTTAATGAAATTAGAACATCATCGAAAAACTATCAAAACCTAACCACACACATTATACACTGTACTATGTGGAAAAAATTTCTATTGGTAAAGTATGTTTTCTTTATAGGCCAGAGCTCTTTTATGCTTCAATTCTGAAAAACTATTACAATAACCACAAAACGCACAGCTTGGGACTAGAGACAAAGCCTATTTTTATATAGGCTTAGAGCTGGGAGATTAGCACTCAATCTAGAAGGCCCATAGCTTTCCATCTTGTCTTGTGTTCCTACTCGACATGCTCTGGGGCCGCACGCAGGGTCATTGAGTGTCACTTGTACTCCTCTTGGGGCTGCCATCACAAGGGTGAGCCCCTCAGGTGGGTGGAGCCAGCAGCAGGGCAGCACCTGCCCCAACTGTGTAGTGCCTCTGTGGTTTAAAGAACCCAGGTGGTACTATAAATGGCACATGAGCCTACAGAACCTGAAGAACGTCAACCATCTGGGTAATTTTTCAGTAATTTTCTGGCATGTTTTCATCTAGGTAGTATGATCGCCTTTTCTTTTAGTCAGGAGTTTGAAGTAATGATCCTAAAACAGAGTAAGTCAAAGGCCTCGGGAGAAACTGGGACTACAGTTCAGGAGTACCAGGAGACAGACTGGAGGGCCTCTTGTGGTCACTGGCTTGGTCTATGCTGCTGGTTTTCTCTTGGAGGTGGTGGGCGAGACTTAGACAAAGTGCTCACTGTCCGCAGGCTTTTTTGTAACTAAGCATGCCTAATAAGTACCTACGAAGCCCTTTCATGGATGCCCTGAAAAGTCACAACAACACATCAGAATGTTACTGTTCAGATGGGGTGCCATAGATCTGGGGAAAGAGTGAGGGGTCTCGTGTGGAGCACGCTGCTGCTAAGGAATTAGGCTGAGCAAAGGAGGCTCTGGGTAAGGAAGGTGGTAGGTGGTACAAAGCCTTAATGAGGACAACAAATAGGAGAGATGGGGCTGCCTATGTTAAAATGAGCAACAGTATTAGCAAGTAAAAACCAAGTTCTCAAAAATGGAAACAGGTTCAAATAGTGTGGGAGAAAGAAGGCTTCCAGGCTCAGGGAAGCACACTGAGTCCCTGCAGTAAGTTTACTGCCTCTCCTTCCCCAAATCCAACTAAAACAGATAGAAAAATAAGGACTACCTTGTAGCAGTACAGCCAGGTTGGCCAAGGAGTTGGAGGAGTCTTCTGGGAACAATTCCTCTGCTGAGCTGAGCCCACAATAGAGCTCTTTTTACAAAGGCTTTGCTGGTCTCTGCCCCTGAATGTGGCTGTGACAGCTGGAGCTCTGGCAGCCTTCTTGCAACCACAAGATTAAAAGAAGACAAAGAGGCACATGTGAAGGACAGAAAGTGCCTGGTGACATCTTGAGCTGCTGAGCCAGTGCTGGGCTGGGTCTTCACACTCTGTTCTGGGGGCCATGTTTTTCCATTGTTCACAGCCAAACACACCCTCACTGAGATTTAAGAGGGTCTCCGTGCACTACAACGTTTGAGAGTGAAGGAGGGAGGGGCACCTGGGTGGCTCAGCCGGTTAAGCATCCGCTTTTGGCTCAAATCACGATCTCGGGGTCCTGGGATTGAGCCCTGCATCAGGCTCCCTGCTCAGCATGGAACCTGCTTCTCCCTCTGCCCCTGTCCCTCCCTAGCTTATACTTGCATGCTCTCTTTCAAATAAATAAAATCTTAAAAAAACAAGAACAAGAGAAGAAGCATTCTAGGGAAAATGAGAGTTCCCAAAACTAAGTGAAAAAGGCTTACTTCACTGAAGAACATCAAAGAGCTTAATAAACAGGGTAAAACACCATTATCCTGGGTATTGTAAAAATGTCAATTCTCCCTAATCAAAATCTCAAAAAGACTTTTTTTTTTTTTTTACTTAAAAAGATAATCCTAAAGAGAAACTGGAAGAAAAATACAGAAGAATAGCTAAGAAAGTGAACTAAAACATTAACGTATTTAGGGGCTCCTGGGTGGCTCAGTCAGTGAAGTGGCTGCCTTCGGCTCAGGTCATGATCCTGGGGTCCTGGGATCGAGCTCTGCATCTGGCTCCCTGCTCGGTGGGGAGTCTGCTTCTCCCTCTCCTGCTCTGTCAAATAAATAAAATCTTCAAAAAAATTAACATATATAGTATGATCCAATTCACTAAATATATATACATTCCATACCTTAACAATACCTACAAAGAAACGCTCAGGTCACATGGCACCTAGAGATTCTGAATCTTGTCTAGTGACCAGTGAGGAAGGTAAAGAGTTGATGCCATAAGGACCAGTACATATAAAACTGGTTTTAAATTATATGTTACTCCCAGGGTGCTTGGGTGGCTCAGTCGGTGAAGCGTCTGCCTTCAGCTCAGGTCACGATCCTGGAGTCCTGGGATTGAGGCCTGAGTGGGGCTCCCTGCTCAGCAGGAAGTCTGCTTCTCCCTCTGCTTCTGCCCCTGGCTTGTGTGTATGTGCACGTGTGCTCTCTCACTCTCTCTCAAATAAATTAATAAAATCTTTAAAAAATAAATAAATTCTATGTCACTCTGGATGAGCCTTGAAAACATTATACTCAGGGAAAGCAGCAGACACAAAAGGTCACAGAGTACATGATTCCACCTGTATGAAATGGCCAGAAGAGGCAAATCCATGGAGACAGAAAGCAGATTAGTGGTTGCTGGGGAAGGGGCAGTGACTGCTGACGGGTATGGGGTCTCCTTTTGGAGTGATGAAAATGTTCTGGAATTATATAGTGGTATGAATGCACAACACTATGACTATAGTAAAAACCACTGAAGTGTACACTTCAACTGGGTGATTATTATGGTATGTGAATTATATCCCAATAGAACTACAAGAAATACCATGGTACTCTGGTCTCCGACTTTCAGCATTTCTATTGCAGATGGAACAAGACAGCATCTACTACTATAGCAATCTTGCTACTGAGAGCCTGATGCCTGATGACACCTCTGACTTCCTCAGTGGCTTCTCTGTCTGTCTCCGTAGCAACACAGGTCAGAATTACTGACCAGAAAGCAGAGACTCCCGTCTCACCAGAGCTGGAGGAAGGCGCTTGCCCTGCAGAGGTGGGCTCCATGGAAGAGGTAGAAGCCGTGGGGAAGAGGTCCGATGTCGACGTCGATGGCTGTGGTTCCTCAAAGCACGCCTGAGTGGTGGGCGATGACAGCAGGACCTGGGGGTCGTCACCTCGCCCTGCACCTGAGGTATCTTTGGTCACGTGGAACACATTCTCTTTATTAGCTTCTGCAAGCACAGAAGGAGCAGAAAGAGCACAATCAGGGTTCAGGTGGAGCAGCACGACTTCAGGCAAGACATTCCAGCAGGTGAAGCAGCTTTCCTAGTAAGAATCAATAGCCCTTACTCCGCACCCACTGGGTTATGGTCTCACTTACCAAAGGAGTCTTGTGTGATGCCCTGCTTCTCATTTAAAGATTCATAGAGGTATGCCACATCTAAAAGGAAGTGAGCCAAATCAGAAGAGAGTGCCCACGCACCAGCAGGAACGCACTTCCCTCTCCTGCTCCCGTCACCTCAGTCCCTTGTCCTCGTTGACGATGTTGACTTACCAGCTAGTAACAACATTAACCCGTTTGAGGGATTTCAAAACAAGGGACCAAAAGTATCTTAACCAACTTTAAAATAAATAAGCCTCAGGGAAAAATGTCTGGAGCCAGGAGGCAGACTAGGGAAGGCAAAACGATGAGCAGGTGATGAATCTGTGCTTTGCTTGTCATTTCAAACTACCAGAAGGAGCAGACAGAAGACCCTGCCACGGGTCAGGGGCTGGCTTTGACTATGCTGAAGACAACCTGAGAATATTTGCCTTTTTCCAGTTCGGGGGTAACCTTCGAAAGACTCCCTCAACTCTCCTTGTCCTGTATCATTCTTTTTCCCCAAACACAGATACTCAGATCTGGAAAAGCTAAATGGGATCCAGTCAGACGTCTGTTGTCTCCTGTAAGGTCTCCAAAAGCAGAGTGACCCCTGGCCTCCAGCCCCTATTCTAGGTCTTACTCCCCACAACTCAGGTTTCTCCTGCTGTCACCTAGCCATCCCTGTTCACCTCTCCTGGCCCTTTTGAGATGCACAGCTCATGACCGTGGTGGGACTTCTAAGGATGGCTGGGACTCAGACTGCAAGGCCAACACTCCCATTCTTCAACAGACATGACTCACACCAAGAATCTACATCAACCACAAATAAAATGTAGCTAACACGAACATTCCTAAGGTAAACAGCTGCTTCAGCGGACTCTCTTTCAATGACACTTCCCAGCTGCGGCAGGACCTCCCCACCACGAGCCACCCGTCTGTCCACTCCGTCTCTCTTACTGTGTTCTGGCTCATTCTTCCTGTACACCAAGTAGATGACATCCCCCGTCTGCAAAGGGCAAGTCTGCTTCTTAACAACCTTTAGCTTGTTAATTACTGTTCCGTTGGTGCTGTAGAGACAACAAAATTGCAATTTATCCTACTTAAAATAACTTGGGAGTTAAATTTATTTTTCTACCACCACTACGAAAACAATTCAATATTACTGCTTTGAAAATGATAAAACGCTCATAAGAACAATGTAAATATTTAAGGAGCCACATATGCAAGTGCCACACTATAATTCTCCTGAGAAAAAGCTTGCCTGTGCCCCCTCAAACCAGCAACCAATCTCGTCAACATGTCTGCTTTTCCCCATGCCATGTTCTCCTCCATCTGCCTCCTGGTGGACCCTGGACTTCTACCAGCAGCTCTGATTTCCAGCTTCTCTCCCACTTTTGCACTCTGCTCTGTCCACAGATCTACCCTTCCCTCCAGGAGTTTCAACCAGGTCGGCTCATTCCTCAAATCAGCACTGACACCTCTTAAGTAACAGGTTCCAAGTAGCGGCTCAGTTGGTTAAGCATCCGACACTTTTATCTCAGCTCAGGTCTTGATCGTGAGTTCAAGCCCCACATTGGGCTCCACACTGCGAGTGGAGCCTACTTAAAAAAAAGAGAGAGATTGGGCGCCTGGGTGGCTCAGTTGGTTGGGCGACTGCCTTCGGCTCAGGTCATGATCCTGGAGTCCCGGGATCGAGTCCCACATTGGGGTCCCTGCTCGGCGGGGAGTCTGCTTCTCCCTCTGACCCTCCCCCATCTCATGTGCTCTCTCTCTCATTCTCTCTCTCTCAAATAAATAAAAATCTTTAAAATAAAAAGAGAGAGAGAGAGGTTCCGAGCAAAAGCAAATAAATGCCAGGCTATGGACTGGAAGATGGCATGGTCCCTCAGTGGGGGGTCACTCCAGTTAATCAGGGAGCTCAGGTGGAAGAGGGCAGGCTGCTGAGGGGACAGACAGGAGCCTAAATCAGATGAGACAGGGTGGAACAGCACTTCCTGAGGAGGGACTCCGGGGAGACATCTGACAGAAAATCATGAGTGGACCAAGTGCACACCACAGGCACGGGGAACAGAGTACAAGACGAAAACAAACCTCAGCAAGCAAGCACACCGACCCAACTGCAGGCATTCAAACCACCCAAGCTTAACTCTAGGGCTTCACTGCTAAGGCCTCCCGTGGTTAAAGGCCTTATTTTTACACCTGAGCAGATGCCGCTACTTAAGTGTCTGTAAAGGGCCAGAAAGTAAGTAATTCAGGCTGTATGATCACACAGTCTCTGTCCCAACTACTCAGCTCTGCCACTGTCAAAGGAAAGCAGCCACAGACAGGCCCCAATCAAGGGCCTGTGGCTGTGTCCCAGCGAGACTTCACTTTCAAAAGCTGGTGGTGCTCCTCAATACAGCCAGGGTCTCTGCCGCCAGGATTCTCCTCACAATCCATTCTCAGGCTCTTTCTAACCAAAAAAGTCTGATTTTACTCTTCTGCTTAAACCCCCTTGATTACTTCTCACTGTTCTCAGGCTAAAGTCCACACTCCCTAGCACAGACACCAGGGCCTTCCCGCTCCAGTCTGCTGCCTCGCTTTGCACTTGCCATTTACTCTGAGCACACAGGGCCTGCTTGTGCCTCTGGGCCTCAGCCCCTGCAGTTCCTTCTGCCTGGAACACCCTCTTCCCTCCAGCCTCCTCAGCCAAGGAACACGCTGGCCTCTGGAAGCTGGAAAAGGTGGGGAATGGATTCTCTCCTAGAGCCTTCAGAAGCAGCCAACCCTGCCGACACTTTCATTTTAGTCCAATGAGACCTGAGTTAGACTTTGTACCTTCGGCACTATAAGATCATAGCTTTGTGTTGTTTTAAGCCACTAAGTTTGTAGTACTTTGTTACAAGAGCCACAGGAAGCTAAAACCGTCATATGGCCAGTATTGGTAAGCCAGGCCCTGCCAGAGGACAGCTCCAGAACCAGTGCTACGTTATTCTACATCAGGCTGAGAAATAAAGAACTTAGTCTGCTACTTACCAGAAGAGGGGGAAAGGAGCATCATTTCTTCCTAATAAAGGAATTCCTAGTCTTCTATCCCTACAACTGTAGTAACCAATCTCATAGCACTTGACCTTTACAAAAATAAAAATTCATCTGGTTGAAAAGGCATACTCTCAACATACTGCTGGAAGGCCATCTGCCACTTGTACCAGGTTTAAAATAGGCATTCTGACACAGCATTCCTTCCTATAAATTTATCCCAAGAAAATAATCAGACATGAATGCAAAGGGTTTTGGAAGAGAATAATTAGTGTCATTTACAATAAGAAAAAGTCAAAATAATAAATCTCCATCAGTAAAGGAGCTGACAGGTAAATTATTACATAATCATAATGAAAAAGACAAGATGAATCTAGATGCACAGACACATAAGCACTCCATAAATAAAAGTGAAAAAAGCAGACATAATGTATCTAGCAAAACGTCATTAAGACAAAATACATACGTACGTATTTCTAACAGGTGAGTGGAATTTGGGAAAGCTTTTCATTTTTATGTACTACTTATGTTGTATAACAATTTTAGATTTTTTTGACTTAGAGGAAAGAAGTCTAACTTGAATAGGTTATCACTACCTTTTAAGTCTTTCTTCAGGAATATTTTTGCTTTAATTTGAATACATTCAAGACGGGTCACAGACACTGAGGTGTTACTGGAAACCAGAAAATATATTTTCTAATAACTTGACAGCCTAGCGAACTACTGTGTCATAGAAAACAAGCCCTTGGGACACCTGGGTGGCTCAGTTGGTTAAGTGTCTGCCTTCGGCTCAGGTCATGATCCCAGGGTCTTGGGATCAAGCCCCACATGGGGCTCCTTGCCCAGCAGGGGACCTGCTTCTCCCTCTGCCTGCTGCTTCCCCTGCTATGCTCTCTGACAAATAAATTAAAAAAAGAAAAAGAAAAAAAACAAGACCTTGTTTCTTCTCTATAGTCAATGGCTTCAAGAGAAAACAGAAAAGTTCAGAAAGAGGGGCGCCTGGCTGTTTCCGTTGGAGGAACATGTGACTCTTGATCTCAGGGTTGTGAGTTTGAGCCCCACACTGGGTGTGGAGATTACATAAAAACAAAAACAAGAACTCTTTAGAAGGAAAAGTTCAGAAAGAGCTTACCTGGTATCTTCCAGCGACACCTGACCAGATTTTTCATCCACTATAATTTTACAGTGATCTCCAGAGACCAGTTTATTGCCAGGGAATGAAAGGTCACAACCTAAAACAGAAAAAGGATACACACTGGATATGACCATGGGGACTGTGCACAATACCGCCTTTTGCTTATCAAAGCATGTGGTTGAAAATCAGGACCCATGTTGTACGCACTGTAGGAGACAACACCTAATCAAGCAAGAAAGGAAGCAATTTTTTTTAAAAATACTTATTTATTTATTTGAGAGAGTGGGGTAAGGGGCAGAGGGAGAGAGAGTCTCAAGCAGACTCACCCCTGAGCTCGGAGCCAGATGCAGGGCTCGATCCCAGAACCAAGATCATGACCTGAGCTGAAATCAAGAGTCCGATGCTTAACCGACCGAGCCATCCAGGTGCCCCCAGGGGAAGCAATGTTTTTTTTAAGGCTTTTTTTTATTTATTTGAGAGAGAGAGCATGAGATGGGGGAGGGTCAGAGAGAGAAGCAGACACCCCACTGAGCAGGGAGCCTGATGTGGAGACTCGATTCTGGGACTCCAGCATCATGACCTGAGCCGAAGGCAGTCGCTTAACCAACTGAGCCACCAAGGCACCCTAGGAAGCAATTTTTAAAAAAGCATTTAAGTATTAATCCAAAGCAAAGGGAGAGGGACTGTGTCTTGCACCTTTCTGACTCCCCATGACCTAAGGGATACCCACCCCATCAAAAGCTCTGGCTATACACCAAGAGCTTCTTGGTGACGGTTTCACAATGTGCACATATATGCAGCTAGCCTGCTAAAAACAGAAGTTTAAAAAAACTAAGGGGCTTAGTTAAGTAATTCTTCAGTATCTTAACTCAGTCCTTAATTTCTTCTCCGTGTAATCCAAGGTTTCATAAATCATCACAAAATTGAAGCAATAACCAAGAGTCACAGAAAACATGACTGAGCAAATTACAGACACAGGTACATGTTTGAGAAAATTTAAAACAGAAGGGGGTTGCATCTACAGCTGAATATGATCATTATACCCTCATTAAATGCAAGGGGGAAAATCCTCAAATATTTTGTTCTCTCCTTAAACCAAAGGAATAAAAACTTTCAAGAGCTTTTTATTATCTAACCAATTTGCTTATAAATTCATACTATAGCTACTAAGGTTTATAGCTTTATTTTTAATAACCAAACCTGGGAAGCAATACAAGGTCCATCAACCAGTGAATTAAAAAACAAAATGTGGCACATCCAAACATTGGAATACTACACAGCATCAAAAAGAAACACATTACTGGGGTGCCTGGATGGCTTGATCAGTTAAGTGTCCAACTCGTTGTATCAGCTCAGGTCTTGATCTCAGGGTTGCGAGTTCAAGCCCTGCGTTGGGCTCCACACTGGGCGTGAAACAAAGGGAGGGAAACGAATTACTGACACACACAACAGCCTGAAATGAATTTCAAAAGGACTATGTCAAAGGAGAGAAACCATACACAGACTGTGGTGAAATACTGTGTGATTCCTTTTAGATGACATCCTGGAAAAGGCAGAATGATAGGGATAGAAATTGGATGGATGGCTGCCAGAGCTGGGATTGAGAGGTGGCGGCTGATCCAAAGGACCACTAGGGATCTTTCTAAGGTAACAGAAACATTCTGCCTCTTAACAGCAGTGGTGATTCCATTTCTCAAAACTCACTGAATACCTATAAGGGGTGAATTTTACCATATGTGACCTCTATCTCCATACACCTGAAGTATTAGAAATCTTACTTCCACATTATACATTATGGGAAGTGCTTTGTTACATTTATCCAAGGCAAATTTCACCTGTGCTCATGATCTTCCCAGCACACTGAGTATAACCAGCAGGATAGTCTGCTGGCAGCCCCCAACCCAGCACTAGTCACCGTGTCACTGGGATGGGTTTTTAACAAGCTTCTCTACACCTGAATATCAGCATTCTAATTTGGATCCAAGATACTCTGTGCTAAGTTCTATTCTTGGCATTTGCCCTGCTTATCATTCAGTTGGTTAAATTTCTCACAAGGCTGGTGCACACTTCTGCCACTCCCCGAGCACGAGAAGCTCTTTGGGAAGGTGAGGTCTTCATCTCCCTTCCCACATACCAACTCAGCTCTCCCTTTCTCCTCGACATAATGCCTTATATATAGCAGGCATGTTATTGTTTTAAAATAAATATAATCAAGTTCTACAACTCTTATGTGTCTTTCCCAAAATTCCTATGTTAAAAGCTTGAACCCCAATGTAACTGTAGATAGGGCTTGTGAGGAGGCAATAAAGGTTAAATGAGATCATTAGGGTGGGGCCCTAATCTGATAGGGCTGGTGCCTTTAGAAGAAGAGGAAGAGATGCCAAATCTTTGTCTAGCACGGGAAGACTAGCAAAGCAGCCGTCTGCAGTCTGCAATCCAGAAGACGGCTCTCACCAAGAACAAATCAACTAGCACCTTAATCTTGGACTTCTCAGACTTAAGGAACTGTGAAAAATAAATTTCTGTTGGTTAAGCTTCCTGGTCTATGGCATTTTGTTACAGCAGCCTGAGCAGACTAACACAGCAACTTCTTTTTTGCTGAAAAGGTTAATACATTCACCAAAAGGAATTCTAAGAAGATTAACTCAACATGTTTTTGCTCCTTGTATTAACATGCAAAATAATGTTATAATACTGTGTTATAATAACAATGGCCAACATTAAGTGCTCTTAGCCAAGCTCCTTTTAAACATTTCTCAGGTAAGCCCTCAATTATTCTTCAGTGACTCTATGAAGTAAGTACAAAGGTATGGGAAGTTAAGTCCTTAGCCCAAACAAGTTATGTGGTGGTGCCACATTGGAAACAGGGCTTCTGCCCGTCACCAAATTCCTACTACATCAGTTAAAGACAATTAATGCATTTTTCAAAAGTTTCCAATGATGTGGGCGCCTGGGTGGCTCAGATGGTTAAGCGTCTGCCTTCGGCTCAGGTCATGGTCCCAGGGTCCTGGGATCGAGCCCCGCATCGGGCTCCCCGCTCGGCGGAGCGCCTGCTTCTCCCTCTGCCTGCCACTCCCCCTGCTTGTGCTCTCTCCCTCCCTCTCTCTGTGTCAAATAAATAGAGGTTTTTTTAAAGAGTGTGTTGTTTAATTTCCGCTGAATTTTCCAGGCTTCTTTCTATTACTGACTTTAATTTCACTCCATGGAGATCGGAGATGCCCTCTGTAGTAATGAACTTGAAAAGACTGCGCTCTAGGGCTGGGTCCCCCTGGCGCGCCCACTTCACGGAGTTGTAGCAGCTACATCACCGCAGAAAGCACTGAGCAGCGCCCGGGCCGACCAGTAAGCGCACAGACCGCAGCTCCTACACGAGAGCCTCTTGCACTGGAAAAACTGGAGAGCACAGCGGGCCCCGCCCAGGGGCCTTCGCCGGCCTGGGGCGCAGCCTGGCCCGGCCCCCGGCCCCCGGCCCCCCGGCCCCAGCCCCCCGCCCCGGCCCCCCGGCCCCCGGTCCCCCGGCCCCGGTCCCCCGGCCCCCCGGCCCCCCGGCCCCGGTCCCCGGTCCCCGGTCCCCCGGCCCCCGGCCCCCGGTCCCCGGCCCCCC